>NW_021281986.1:0-1498 GCF_002162155.2 Triticum dicoccoides
CTGGCATAATTTAGCACTCAAATCTGTTTGCTGAATTAGTTTTACATATATTTCGTTACTTAGATCCGCTTGTCCAAATATCTCGCCATAGGTTTAGACATCGACCTAGGTATTTTTTCTAGACTTCGTAAAAAAGCATATATGTTTTTCCTGTAATATCTAGTAGAAGAACTAATTTGTATTTCTAACAGATGGACATGACTTGGATAACTTCTGCTCGAAGATTCTCCGCTGCATATGTCGAGGGGGTTAAAAACTTCGCGAACTTTATCAGAGCTGAGTACGGTGGTCCGAAATCAGATGTGCTCTGCCCATGTAGCACTTGTATGAATTCAGTTACAAGACCTCAGTCAACTGTGCAAAAATCATCTACACTTGTATGGGATGTCGGTCACATATACTAGGTGGGTTCATCATGATGAAGCTGTGAACGTCAATGTTACTGACTATGTGGAAGCACCAGATCACCATCTTGATCTCCCTGACGCTCAGGTGGAAGAGGAGGAGTAGGTGGTGGTGGCGAAGCCAGTGAGTTTGACCAATATTGAAACAATACTACGAAATACTCGTGCACTTTGTGAACTTTCACCTGCAAAAGAAAAACTATGGTCCCACATGTTGGAACAATGTAACATGGCTGTCACCCCAAGAAATAAGCTGTGAGTATTCTCAGCTATGATCTGTGTAACACCCATGTGTAATGATGCTATAGTAACCCCTGGGGTTAAGTTAATCATTTTGCTAAAGAAGTGTTTGGTCATCATTGTCTCCTATCTCTTTCAAATTCTAGTCGAATTCAATTTCAAATTTTGAGTGAAATTCAAAATTGCTCAAACATGAAAACTAAAATGTTCAAATTGTCCCAAATAATCCATAACTAATATTGGCAGTGAACCAACATTTTTGCAAAGTGTTTAAGTGCACTAAATTATTTAAAACAGTGGCTAAAGCAAATAAATTAAATGCTTTTTAATTCAAAAAATACTAAACTATTTTATTGTGGTGCCGAACTAATTGTGGTAGTAGCCTAATTCATAATATTAATTTAGGTTCAAGTTTGGTTTATTTTAAAGCTATTTTGTTTTAAAAGGAAATATGAAAATTAGAAAAAATATTAAAAGAAAAATAAAAGTTAAAAAAAAATAGAAATAAAGGGGGAAGCCCCCTGTCCCCTTTGGGCCTCGGCCCACATTAGTCAGCTGGCCCGGCCTGCCCTCTTCCCTCCTTGTCCTCTACCTCGCGCAACAGGGCGACCGACCGAGGTGACCGAGCCGTCCCCACCGCACCCTGCTCGCTGCCCGCACCGAGGGGATTAGGCCTCCACAGCCCCCGACGCCTCGGGCATCCCCTCCTACTTGCACTGCCACCCTCCTTGCCTCGCCAGATCTTTACCCCCTCCTCCCCATGCTCGGTTGCTTCCTCTCCTGCCATGGCCGCTTCGACCGACATCATCGCGAGCTCGCCCACATAGCGGCTATTGCTGCCTCGCCCCGTCGAC
>NW_021281987.1:0-922 GCF_002162155.2 Triticum dicoccoides
TGATTTTCACTCATATTCTTCTCCTGTTTTGCTTTATTAGCTCTATTAATATCATCTTTCAAAATGGAATCAGGAGTCATAGGAAGCAAAGTAATATTTTTATCCTTATGAACAAGAGTATAGTGATTGTTTCTACCATGGTGTACAGAGTTTTTATCAAATTGCCATGGTCTACCAAGTAATAAGGAACATGCTTGCATAGGTACCACATCACAATCAACATAATCAGCATATGTAGAGATACTAAAATGCACACGAACAGTACGTGTTACCTTAACCTTGCCGCTGTTGTTGAACCATTGGATGTAGTAAGGATGTGGATGTGGTCTTGTGGTGAGAGAAAGCTTCTCCACCATCTCCATGCTAGCCAAGTTGTTGCAGCTCCCTCCGTCTATGATGACGCGCACAGAACGTTCCTTCACAACTCCCTTGATATGGAACAAATTGTGCTTCTGATTTTGCTCAGCTTGTGTGATCTGCACACTCAAAACATGTTGAGCAACTAAACATTCATACCTGTCAGCGTCTTCAGGAGCCATGTATTGCGTCTCATGATCAGAATCATCTCCACCATGTTCTTCACGTGTAATAAGAGCCAAAGTCTCCTCATCATAGTCACTAGCAGACTCATATCCACCATCCGCGGTAGCAATCATCACACGCGGAGATTTGCATTCCCTCGCATAATGACCTCCTCCCTTACAACGACGACAAATAATATCACTTGTGTGCCCTGTTGATGCCATGGAAGAAGAAGAACGCTGTGCAGGCCCCGCAGGTGCGCTCTTGGCAGATAATGGTGGTTGTGCCTGTTTTCTTGTATCACGGCTGGAGGTGGCACCGGATGGAGGTGCTGGTGAAGTTGAAGTAGAAGATGCACGTGGTGTCCATGATGAAGGTCGGCCTGCAGAAAAGTTAGTTC
>NW_021281988.1:0-996 GCF_002162155.2 Triticum dicoccoides
CATGAAAGTACTAGGTGCATTAGTTAACCCAAAAGGCATGACTAACCACTCATATAATCCAAACTTAGTTTTAAATGCTGTTTTCCATTCATCTCCCAATTTCATATGAATTTGATGGTAGCCACTACGCAAATCAACTTTGGAGAATATTGTAGAGCCACTCAATTCATCAAGCATATCATCTAGCCTAGGAATAGGATGACGATAACGAATAGTAATATTATTAATGCCTCTACAATCAACACACATACGTGATGTACCATCCTTTTTCGGCACTAGAATAATAGGAACAGCACAAGGACTAAGGGATTCGCGTATATAACCTTTGTCGAGAAGCTCTTGTACTTGACGCATAATCTCCTTCGTCTCCTCTGGATTGGTACGGTATGGTGCACGGTTTGGCAGTGAAGCACCGGGAAGTAAGTCAATCTGATGCTCAATCCCTCGAATAGGCGGTAATCCTGGTGGCACGTCTTGTGGAAAAACGTCAGCGAACTCCTGCAAAATGTTAGTGACAGCAGGAGGCAAAGAGGAAGGCACGTCCTTGAATGAAAATAATGCCTCTTTGCACACAAAAGCATAGCAAACAGATTTGCTGAAATCTAGCTCATCAATATCAGATTTGGTGGCAAATAAACATGCACTTTTCAATTTAGTTTCAGAAGCAACACTAGATGGTTTATTATTAGGCTTCATTTGTTGCTCAAATTCTTTTGCCACAATCTGATTTTCACTCTTATTCTTCTCCTGTTGTGCTTTATTAGCTCTATTAATATCATCTTTCAAAATGGAATCAGGAGTCATAGGAAGCAAAGTAATATTTTTATCCTTATGAACAAGAGTATAGTGATTGTTTCTACCATGGTGTACAGAATTTTTATCAAATTTCCATGGTCTACCAAGTAATAAGGAACATGCTTGCATAGGTACCACATCACAATCAACATAATCAGCATATGTAGAGATACTAAAATGCACACGAACAGTACGTGTTAC
>NW_021281989.1:0-1152 GCF_002162155.2 Triticum dicoccoides
CTGGCATGATTAGATGTGGTATTGTTGAGGAGAATGGAGCTATGCTTGCACGTTTTCTGGGTGGATTAAATAGAGAGATTCAGACCATTCTAGACTATAAGGAGTATACTAATATCACTCGTTTATTCCATCTTGCTTGTAAAGCTGAACGTGAAGTGCAGGATCGACAAGCATTGGGGCGAACTAACTTTTCTGCAGGCCGACCTTCATCATGGACACCACGTGCATCTTCTACTTCAACTGCACCAGCACCTCCATCCGGTGCCACCTCCAGCCGTGATACAAGAAAACAGGCACAACCACCATTATCTGCCAAGAGCGCACCTGCGGGGCCTGCACAGCGTTCTTCTTCTTCCATGGCATCAACAGGGCACACAAGTGATATTATTTGTCATCGTTGTAAGGGAGGAGGTCATTATGCGAGGGAATGCAAATCTCCGCGTGTGATGAGTGCTACCGCGGATGGTGGATATGAGTCCGCTAGTGACTATGATGAGGAGACTTTGGCTCTTATTACACGTGAAGAACATGGTGGAGATGATTCTGATCATGAGACGCAATACATGGCTCCTGAAGACGCTGACAGGTATGAATGTTTAGTTGCTCAACGTGTTTTGAGTGTGCAGATCACACAAGCTGAGCAAAATCAGAGGCACAATTTGTTCCATACCAAGGGAGTTGTGAAGGAACATTCTGTGCGCGTCATAATAGACGGAGGGAGCTGCAACAACTTGGCTAGCATGGAGATGGTGGAGAAGCTTTCTCTCACCACAAGACTACATCCACATCCTTACTACATCCAATGGTTCAACAACAGCGGCAAGGTTAAGGTAACACGTACTGTTCGTGTGCATTTTAGTATCTCTACATATGCTGATTATGTTGATTGTGATGTGGTACCTATGCAAGCATGTTCCTTATTACTTGGTAGACCATGGCAATTTGATAAAAATTTTGTACACCATGGTAGAAACAATCACTATACTCTTGTTCATAAGGATAAAAATATTACTTTGCTTCCTATGACTCCTGATTCCATTTTGAAAGATGATATTAATAGAGCTAATAAAGCACAACAGGAGAAGAATAAGAGTGAAAATCAGATTGTGGCAAAAGAATTTGAGCAACAAATGAAGCCTAATAATAAACCAT
>NW_021281990.1:0-1397 GCF_002162155.2 Triticum dicoccoides
TTGGCCCTGAAAGTCAAAGAACATCATTCGTCGCTGTTTTTCAGACAAGTTTCTGAACCCATTGGCACTTCCGTTTGAAGGAAATTCGAGAGATTATGTTGCTTATAGACATTAGCCCCCTGGTAGGGACAAACGTACCTTTCTGCAGATGCTCTATGATCCGGGCAATCGCATTTGGCCGTAAATTGAAGAAAATCCAGCGGCTATATGCCTTATTCTCCTTGTTTTCGCCGGATGGCATGCTGTAACGCACGCGCGTGAAAGCCAAGAACAAAAGGGCATTCCTGGCATCGGTCAGTATATATGTGGAAACGATATCTCCTCTATAAAGGACAAGAAATTTTGGGGCAATCAGGCAAAAAGCGCACGAGAAAATGAAGTACTTTCAAGTACTGCCATAGAATGGAGAGATGTTCACTAAAACGGTCATAATTTTGTCATTCGGAGTCCGTGTCGGACCCACAAGTACTCAAACAGCTGGCGGCGAGCGCGTGAATCCAGAAAATACTCCGCGCTTGCGCCATGAGGCCCGGAGTGCCCTCATATATGGCCTTAAGCAGGACTTTTTGGCCCTGAAAGTCAAAGAACATCATTCGTCGCTGTTTTTTAGACAAGTTTCTGAACGCATTGGCATTTCCTTTTGAAGGAAATTCGAGAGATTATGTTGCTTATAGACATTAGCCCCCCTTGTAGGGACAAACGTACCTTTTTGCAGATGCTTTATGATCCGGGCAATCTCATTTGACCGTAAATTGAAGAAAATCCAGCGGCTATATGCCTTATTCTCCTTGTTTTCGCCGGAGGGCATGCTGTAACTCATGCGCGTGAAAGCCAAGAATGAAAGGGCATTCCTGGCATCGCTCAATATATATGTGGAAATGATTTCTCCTTTATAGAGGACAAGAAATTTTGGGGCAATCAGGCAAAAAGCGCACGAGAAAATGAAGTACTTTCAAGTACTGCCATAGAATGGAGAGATGTTCACTAAAACGGTCATAATTTTGTCATTCGGAGTCCGTGTCGGACCCACAAGTACTCAAACAGCTGGCGGCGAGCGCGCGAATCCAGAAAATACTCCCCGCTTGCGCCAGGAGGCCCGGAGTGCCCTCAAATATGGCCTTAAGCAGGACTTTTTGGCCCTGAAAGTCAAAGAACATCATTCGTCGCTGTTTTTTAGACAAGTTTCTGAACGCATTGGCACTTCCTTTTGAAGGAAATTCGAGAGATTATGTTGCTTATAGACATTAGCCCCCCTTGTAGGGACAAACGTACCTTTCTGCAGATGCTTTATGATCCGGGCAATCTCATTTGGCCGTAAATTGAAGAAAATCCAGCGGCTATATGCCTTATTCTCCTTGTTTTCGCCGGATGGCATGCTGTAACTCATGCGCGTGAAA
>NW_021281991.1:0-1984 GCF_002162155.2 Triticum dicoccoides
GGGGTGTAGGGGTCATGCCACTTTTTAATGCAAAACTTTGGGTGACAAAAGAATGCGTGGCTCCAGAATCAAACAAAACTGTTGCGGGTGCTGAATTGACAAGGAACGTACCCAGCACGACGTCCGGGTCTTCCTGGGCTTCTTCCGCGGTGACATGATTCACACGACCCCTGCCATTGTTGGGCAAGTTGCGGGGAGCTTGGTTCCTTGGTGGCATTCCACGGCCTTGTCCCGGGTTCTGCGCATTGGGGCGCGGGGCGTCAGGCTTCTTGTTGGGGCAATTCTTGGAGTAATGCCCTGGCTGTCCACATCCGAAACAAGTGACTTGATTGGGGACGACGCCCTTGCCAGCATTGTTATTGGGGTTGTTGTAAGCTGGCCTGGGGTTGGCATACTGCTGAGGTGGATAGTTGGTGCGAGGTGCAGGAGCTCTTGGCTGCTGATAGGTTGGCTTGACCGGGGCTGGCTGCCACGGGCGAGGCTTCTTGCGGCTGGGTAGAGGTACCAGTACGTGTTACAACAGGCATCCTGTTGGAGCGGTCAAGGTCTCATGATTGGGAACAACAATGAGGGAAAGCAGTAGAGATGGAATGCCTAGCAAGGGGGTGGTGTGACACAAATTAAGTAAAACAAAGGCCAGAAGGGCCAAACTCATGCATTAAAACCAAATGGGGAATGTAGTCGTTTACAAGTTCCCGAAGGGAAAGTACGACTTCATGAAAGCAAGCTGAACGCAAACGCAACATAACATGGTTTCATAAGAACCATTACAAGGACTCGACTTCGCAAAAGGGGTACACGACCTATCCAACCATAGGCTACGAGCTAGCCTATCCTAGTCCTGAACGGAGTCTAAGTGGTGGAATGCTCGGTCGGGTATTCTGGCTCCTCTGGGTCTTCCTCCTCATCTTCATCTGTCTTGGTCTCTTCATCGCTTGAGGAAGCGGGGGAGTGAAGGAGCTGAACACGACGCTGCTTTGTTGGTGGCGTCGTGAAGAGGTTGCGGTACTCCTTTGCCGTCATACGGCGTGGCTGAGGTGGTCCCTCGGCATGTGCGACCTGTGGGGGTCGTCCGCCTCGATACGCTACTGCGGGCTGTCCAGGGGGGCGCTCCATCCTTCTTGATCCTGTCTGCCTTCATCTGAACTATGCGGAGGAGCTCCTTGGTCTCGCGGAGTTCCTTCCGAAGCTCCGTCGACTCCGAGGCCAGGTGTTGTGCCAGACTGTCGGCACACAAGCTGAAGTAGGTCTGGAAGCGGAGAGAAAGTCCCTCGTCCAAGGGTGGTGCTGGTGCGCTGCTCTCGTCATCACCTTCCTTACGATAAGGCAGGTAACGAGTGGCTGGCTCTCTCGCCATCTCTGGCAGGAGATCCCGGAGGCGAGTCAGCGCCTTGAGGGCAGCAGTCTCCACGGCGAGAAGCAGTGTCGCCATCTGGGGTCCCTCAAAGAACCAGCTCGTCGGGGCGTCATTCGCCCTCACGACTACCTCCACGTGATACTCCCTCTTGGTGTTGTCGACCCAGTGCTCGTGGTAGGAGATGGTGGGGACTCGAGTGAACTGGCACTTCCTGAGGCTATCCTCAAGAAGCACAGGAAACCCAGTGGTCAGGAAGTCCTCGGGTACGGCGGCCATCTACAAAAAGTGGAAGGGGAAGGGTCAATAAAGGAATGTGACCTATGTTTGGGATACTAACATAAACATAGGTATATGGGTAACCTGGTGGATAGTCTCGCTCTAACTAACGTCCATGCTAACTAAGGCTTCCTACAGTCAGGATGGCTCTGATACCAGCTCTGTGGGGACCCCGACTCGCAAGTCGTGATCACCGAATGCACGTGTACAGTGATCCCAGAGATCAATGCTCACTGAACACACAGAAGCTGAATAACAAGAGTCTTACATCCATACATACCGTCTTACACAAATAGTGACCAACATGGTCAAGTCTTACATCGATAAAGCCTTAAGGGCTGAACATCAAAT
>NW_021281992.1:0-1019 GCF_002162155.2 Triticum dicoccoides
AGCACGTAAATGTTCCAAATGTTCTTCCAAAGATCTGCTATAAATCAGTATATCATCAAAATAGACTACCACAAATCGTCCAATGAAAGCACGTAAAACTTCGTTCATTAGTCTCATGAAAGTACTAGGCGCATTAGTTAACCCAAAAGGCATGACTAACCACTCATATAATCCAAACTTAGTTTTAAATGCTGTTTTCCATTCATCTCCCAATTTCATACGAATTTGATGGTATCCACTACGCAAATCAACTTTGGAGAATATTGTAGAGCCACTCAATTCATCAAGCATATCATGTAGCCTAGGAATAGGATGACGATAACGAATAGTAATATTATTAATGCCTCTACAATCAACACACATACGTGATGTACCATCCTTTTTCGGCACTAGAATAATAGGAACAGCACAAGGACTAAGGGATTCGCGTATATAACCTTTGTCGAGCAGCTCTTGTACTTGACGCATAATCTCCTTCGTCTCCTCTGGATTGGTACGGTATGGTGCACGGTTTGGCAGTGAAGCACCAGGAATTAAGTCAATTTGATGCTCAATCCCTTGAATAGGCGGTAATCCCGGTGGCACGTCTTGTGGAAAGACGTCAGCGAACTCCTGCAAAATGTTAGTGACAGCAGGAGGCAAAGAGGAAGGCACGTCCTCGAATGAAAATAATGCCTCTTTGCACACAAAAGCATAGCAAACAGATTTGCTGAAATCTAGCTCATCAATATCAGATTTGGTGGCAAATAAACATGCCCTTTTCAATTTAATTTCAGAAGCAACACTAGATGGTTTATTATTAGGCTTCATTTGTTGCTCAAATTCTTTTGCCACAATCTGATTTTCACTCTTATTCGTCTCCTGTTTTGCTTTATTAGCTCTATTAATATCATCTTTCAAAATGGAATCAGGAGTCATAGGAAGCAAAGTAATATTTTTATCCTTATGAACAAGAGTATAGTGATTGTTTCTACCATGGTGTACAGAATTTTTATCAAATTGCCATGGTCTACCAAGTA
>NW_021281993.1:0-1680 GCF_002162155.2 Triticum dicoccoides
TTTTTAGCAAGTTTAGCCATTCTTCCCTGAGGAAATTGTAAGACTTATCCTACAAGTTGTTCCTAATGGATCCTTCCTATATCTAAAGTCTGACCTTTTGCTCGAAGACCATGTCAATGCTATCTCGAAGCATGTCTATGGTACTCCAATTTTCAACAAGAACATTTGAAGCCCAATGATAAATGTTTCCTGCTCAATTATCCAAACACCGCTGTATGGGTAGTATCATGAAATTTCTCTCCCCTACCTAAGGAGTTTTCTACATAATATCCTGTCATGGATATCATGCTCTGCTTGTCCTTGGGAAGGACATACCCCTGTTATACGTGTTTAAGCACATTTTCCTTCCCGTTGTTTTGTTCAAACTTACTTGTAAACTACTTAACCGAGCAGTGGTAATCCCCTGCTTAGGTAAACACCTCGGTGTACCCTCCTGTCTGGTGCAATCCTGTTTCTACTGTTGATAACTTCCGGTAACCGCCGATGGACGAGAACTTTGCCTATTGGTCCGCCTCGTTCAACGAGCAGGAAAATAGTTCTCTTCGTCCCTCGCCCTTGGTATCGACGTTGTTGCCGACATGACCCATAGACTCTCCTCTGACATGCCTTGCTTACATGATTGTGCAAGACGTCACCGCCTTTCCTACTTTTAACCCACATGGTGGGCCCATAACCCACAGTTCCACAGGATCGAAACCTGACTCTCCTGTACACCCCCTGTTCCCAAAGTTATTCCTCCCGCGTGGACTCGTATGTAATTCATGAGCCACCTTCCGATGAGATCATCAATTCTGGCATCGGAAACAATAATTATTCCGTTGCTTGAAACCCCATTCACACTCTGTTTCAGGCAATGAACGATTGCCTATCCGCTTGAAACTTCTTATTGCACCGTCTTACTTTGCTCTCGATGTGTTTCATTTGTTCAACTCGAGAGATACTCATATGTTCATACTTGGGAAACCCCCAGAAGATTTTCCCTTGTAACATCCTATCGTTGTAGAGCTGCCCCTTACCTATTCGTAAGTACGATGGAGATCCCGAAGAAAGGATGCCGACTTCATCTTAATGACCTGAAGCAGAATAATGAAGACATCAATGTAATGGATCGACCACTTCGAGAAGAGCAACCAAGACCGAGAAGACTCGTTAGGTTTTTCGCTACCAACACCTTCGCCCCTTACTCCACCGCTTAAATCTCGGCCGAGATTTCTTGTAGTGGAGGAGAATTGTGACGCCCGGATAATCAAGCTACAGTAACCTCTGCTAATGACACCACGTCACCTCCGTTACTGTCGCTAATCTCGTGTTAGTTCGAAAACGATTCAAATTCAAATTTGAAATTAAGGCAAACAACAAAAGTTTTCCAAAAATAAAACTAAAATGTTCTAAATGTGTCGAATAAATCATAGGTAAATGGGGTGGTGAAACCAAACTTTTATGAAATGCTTAACTACACCATAATGATTTAAATAGTAGCAAAACTAATTATTTAAATGCCTTCACTAATTAAATAAATTATCAAACTAAATTATTTGGGGACTAGAGTTTTTGTGGTAGTGGACTAAATTGAAATACCAAATTAGATGCCAAGTATATATTTCACAAAAAACTAAAACAATAAGAAACAAAGATAAAAGAATAAACAAAAAGAAAAGAACAAAATAAATAAAAACAGAA
>NW_021281994.1:0-1890 GCF_002162155.2 Triticum dicoccoides
TCGCTACTGCGGAGTATCGTCACAGCGACAGTCCAACTCTGACGGGCTCCACCTAACTGACGGATAACAAGACTTTTCGGAACCAAGCGCAGATGAATGACTCTAGCCTTAATAAGCACAAATCTTCTATCACCCCTAGGATTATTCCAATCAACCAGAGCCCCAAACTTATCCACTGACTTGTGCATGTAGTATTGTGTCTGATAATGATACGGAAAACCCACATAAAGGATCCAAACTTCAGGGCCAAAGGTAGTGGGACGCATATTCAGGGCAGCATCATGCGGGACAAAAGAAATTACAGTGTGCTCCTCTACTTCATTTTCATCAAGCTCAAAAGTGGTACCAACAACCGTGTCCCTGACTACAGAGTTCACAAAACCAAAGATGCCAACTCCAAGGGGATGATCTGAGATTTCTATTGGGAAGTAGTGAGACTCATGGAGCAAACCTTCGATTATGTTGCGGATGTCAGCCTTCTGGTGGTGAGGGATGAAGCGGTTGGCCTCTGCAATGGCCAAGAAATCATGCCACAAAGTAGGGATGGCGCTGACCACCATATCATCTCTAACCTTCCGATCTGTAGGGCCAAGCTCGATCGTCATCCCCGGCGGGAGATAGGGGATGACATTGAGAGGATAGTTGGCCATTGCTGCGGTGGGTGGAGAAGGAGCAGGGGAGGGCACAGACAGTGAGAGAGCAAAGGAATGCGTATCAGCAGGCTTGGGTCGAGATTTGGTCTCCAAACTCCTCGATGACTGCGCCCCAACCTGAAGCAAGAGGCTTTCTCGTGGCCTGGCAGACCGCACGATTGGCATCGAACGGTATTCCTTTGCCTAGCTGGCCATCTCTTATTACGAGAAGTAGCATTTAATTCGTTCATCTGTATCCCGGAAAAGACTGGATCATTATCCTCTGAAATCTTATTTCCTTGTATTGATCGAACCGAATTGGTAATGATAGGGGTGGAACCAGCAGCTAGGACGGAAACTAAGAAATTACGATCCTTTTGAATCTATTTCATACGATCTACCCCGGCCAATTTACATGAATATTTTAAATGCCCAAGCATACCACAAGAAGCGCAGAGATATTTGGCCGGGCATTGAAAGAACTGATGGGCCGTGGAACCGCAAACATAGTAGGCTGCAGTCTCCGCATGTTGGGTGCATGCATGGCCCAAAGATGAGCACGTACATGGCCTGTTGGAACAAAGTTGGCAATAAGGCCTTGGGCCATTAATGGCCAAATGATCATTAGCATTACACTTATGGCAGATATTCAATTTGTCACATATGTAATCCATTCATGGAACAGAAAGGGATTTTCCATAATGATGCAATATAATCCTCTGATATGTCTGCTCGATGGTGATCCAGAATGTGACGTAACATAAATTGCGGGATCTAATTCCAGGTCTCATTATTGAATTGAGTCCCCACAAAACGCCGAGCAGTGACCGAGGCAACATCAGATTGTCAGTCATTAATATTAATTTGAATTGCTCCGAAGACTAGTGAATTATGCAGTAAATGCTCATTATGTGTCGGTAAATGTCCCAAATCAGGAGAATCCTGTCGGCTCGCCGGCGGTTGCCGGCCGGCCATCACCAGCGAAGAACAATTCTGATCGGCGGTTAGAGGAAAACCCACTTTTGAGAGAGTCTCCAAGGATGTGGCATCAACACTGCCAACCTCCTGAGCAGAGAGATAACGTGATTTGACTGCCATAGGAGATCTAGCCATGATTTCATGATTGGTTTGATCGAGATGCCAGGACAGTGGGTTTTCTGTGGGTGCATGAGCGGCCGGCCGGAAGAGACTAAAGTGACAAACAAAATCCGGCCAAACTCGATCCTTAAGACCATAAATGAAATGACCAACACGATTA
>NW_021281995.1:0-1028 GCF_002162155.2 Triticum dicoccoides
TGTCAAATGATTCATAATCAAGAGACTCTAAAAGTCCATCGGCATGGAGCTTCTTCATGCGCTTGACACCAATGTGACCAAGGCGGCAGTGCCACAAGTATGTGGGACTATCGTTATCAACTTTAAATCTTTTGGCATCTACACTATGAACATGTGTAATATTACGCTCGAGATTCATTAAGAATAAACCATTGACCATCGGAGCATGACCATAAAACATATCTCTCATATAAATCGAACAACCATTATTCTCAGACTTAAATGAGTAGCCATCTCGTATTAAACGAGATCCAGATACAATGTTCATGCTCAAACTTGGCACTAAATAACAATTATTAAGGTTCAAAACTAATCCCGTAGGTAAATGTAGAGGCAGCGTGCCGACGGCGATCACATCGACTCTGGAACCATTCCCGACGTGCATCGTCACCTCGTCCTTTGCCAGTCTCCGTTTATTCCGCAGCTCCTGCTATGAGTTACAAATATGAGCAACGGCACCGGTATCAAATACCCAGGAGTTACTACGAGTACTGGTAAGGTACACATCAATCACATATATATCAAATATACCTTTGGTGTTGCCGGCCTTCTTATCCGCTAAGTATTTGGGGCAGTTCCGCTTCCAGTGACCCTTCCCCTTGCAATAAAAGCACTCAGTCTCAGGCTTGGGTCCATTCTTTGACTTCTTCCCGGTAACTGGCTTACCAGGCGCGACAACATCTTTGCCGTCCTTCTTGAAGTTCTTCTTACCCTTGCCCTTCTTGAACTTAGTGGTCTTATTGACCATCAACACTTGATGTTCTTTCTTGATTTCAGCCTCTGCTGACTTCAGCATCGAGAACACTTCAGGAATGGTCTTTTCCATTCCCTGCATGTTGTAGTTCATCACAAAGCTCTTGTAGCTTGGTGGGAGCGACTGGAGGATTCTGTCAATGACCGCCTCATCTGGGAGGTTAATGTTCAGCTGGGTCATACGGTTGTGCAACCCAGACATCTTCAGGATGTGCTCACTGACAGAACTGTTTTCC
>NW_021281996.1:0-1463 GCF_002162155.2 Triticum dicoccoides
TGCAATTTCACCCAAGGCCGACTCTCTGTGGATGCTTACAGCAGGGAGTTTGGTAACCTCGCACGATATGCAACTGAGGAAGTTTCTACTGATGCCAAGAAGCAAGCAAGGTTCCGTAAGGGACTTAGTCCTGAGCTTCGCCGCGACCTCCGTCTGCATGAGTGCACATCTTTTCAGAAACTTGTTAACAAAGCCATCAGTGCTGAAACTGGTCAGACTGATTATGACGCAACACGCAAGCATGGCCGTGACATGGGTTCCTCATCCGGTGCTGGTCCTCAGAAGCGCCGCGTGTGGGTGCCCAACACCGCCCTGCCCCCCAGGTTCACACCGAGGCCATCTTTCCAGGCGCCTCGCCCTGTTCAACAGTCTGCTCCAGCCAAGCCCTATGGGGGTCCAACCAACAATGTTCCTCCACGTACCAGTTCCGTGACTTGTTTCAAGTGTGGGGAATCTGGCCACTATATGCGTGAGTGTCCCCAGACCAACCCCAACCAATCTGCTAAAGCTGTTGGCCGTGGCAAGCCGACAGGAAAAGTGTTCCACGCCAAGCCGGCCACCGCTACACGTGGCCATGTCAACTATATCTCAGCCGAGGAAGCTCAAGAAGATCCCAACGTCGTTCTTGGTACGCTTCTTGTTAATTGCCACCCGTCATCTGTTCTTTTCGATACAGGAGCCTCTCATTCTTTTATATCCGAAAATTATGCTCGTTTGCATAACATCGCATTCTGTGACATGCCAATCTCTATGGTAATTCAAACTCCGGGGTCCAAATGGAAAACCTCTAGAGTAAGCCATGGAAATGAAATCCAAGTCGACAGACTAGTTTTCCTCGCATCTTTGATAGCCCTTAAATCTTCAGATATTAATATCATTTTGGGTATGGACTGGATGTCAGCTCATCAAGCCAAAATTGATTGCTTCTCTAGGACTGTTCAACTCACCCATCCTTCGGGGAAGATAGTCAGTGTCTTGACCCGAATAGCCAAGCGACAGTTATATTCTCTTAACGCCAGCCCTTTGCCAGACCTTGAGGACGTTCCGGTAGTCCGTGACTTCCCGGATGTCTTTCCAGAGGAATTGCCAGGTGTTCCACCTGACAGGGATGTTGAGTTCGTAATAGACCTCATTCCAGGAACCGTTCCGATTGCTAGAAGACCCTATAAGATGGCACCACTAGAACTAGCCGAGCTTAAGAAACAACTCGATGAGTCCTTGAAAAAGGGTTTCATCCGACCTAGTTCATCTCCGTGGGCTTGCCCCGTCCTATTCGTCAAGAAGAAGGATGGTACGGACCGGATGGTTGTAGATTACCGACCTGTCAATTTGGTCACAATCAAGAACAAATATCCGCTCCCCAGGATCAACGACCTGTATGATCAGCTCGCTGGATCCTCAGTCTTCTCCAAGATGGATTTGAGGTTGGGCTACCATCAAATCAAAATCAGAAACGGGGACAT
>NW_021281997.1:0-1040 GCF_002162155.2 Triticum dicoccoides
AGGGCACACAAGTGATATTATTTGTCGTCGTTGTAAGGGAGGAGGTCATTATGCGAGAGAATGCAAATCTCCGCATGTGATGATTGCTACCGCGGATGGTGGATATGAGTCCGCTAGTGACTATGATGAGGAGACTTTGGCTCTTATTACACGTGAAGAACATGGTGGAGATGATTCTGATCATGAGACGCAATACATGGCTCCTGAAGACGCTGACAGGTATGAATGTTTAGTTGCTCAACGTGTTTTGAGTGTGCAGGTCACACAAGCTGAGCAAAATCAGAGGCACAATTTGTTCCATACCAAGGGAGTTGTGAAAGAACGTTCTGTGCGCGTCATCATAGATGGAGGGAGCTGCAACAACTTGGCTAGCATGGAGATGGTGGAGAAGCTTTCTCTCACCACAAGACCACATCCACATCCTTACTACATCCAATGGTTCAACAACAACGGCAAGATTAAGGTAACACGTACTGTTCGTGTGCATTTTAGTATCTCTACATATGCTGATTATGTTGATTGTGATGTGGTACCTATGCAAGCATGTTCCTTATTACTTGGTAGACCATGGCAATTTGATAAAAATTCTGTACAGCATGGTAGAAACAATCACTATACTCTTGTTCATAAGGATAAAAATATTACTTTGCTTCCTATGACTCCTGATTCCATTTTGCAAGATGATATTAATAGAGCTAATAAAGCAAAACAGGAGAAGAATAAGAGTGAAAATCAGATTGTGGCAAAAGAATTTGAGCAACAAATGAAGCCTAATAATAAACCATCTAGTGTTGCTTCTGAAATTAAATTGAAAAGTGCATGTTTATTTGCCACCAAATCTGATATTGATGAGCTAGATTTCAGCAAATCTGTTTGCTATGCTTTTGTGTGCAAAGAGGCATTATTTTCATTCGAGGACGTGCCTTCCTCTTTGCCTCCTGCTGTCACTAACATTTTGCAGGAGTTCGCTGACGTCTTTCCACAAGACGTGCCACCGGGATTACCGCCTATTCGAGGGATTGAGCATCAGATTGACTTAA
>NW_021281998.1:0-1457 GCF_002162155.2 Triticum dicoccoides
TGCGGCCAACTCTCAATAGCTTCAATCTTGGCTTTATCAACTTCAATTCCCTGTGGAGTAACAACATAGCCAAGAAAAGATACTCGGTCGGTGCAAAAGGTGCACTTCCCAAGGTTACCAAACAAACGTGCATCACGTAGAGCAATAAAAACAGCACGTAAATGTTCCAAATGTTCTTCCAAAGATCTGCTATAAATCAATATGTCATCAAAGTAAACTACCACAAATCGTCCAATGAAAGCACGTAAAACTTCGTTCATTAATCTCATGAAAGTACTAGGTGCATTAGTTAACCCAAAAGGCATGACTAACCACTCATATAACCCAAACTTAGTTTTAAATGCTGTTTTCCATTCATCTCCCAATTTCATACGAATTTGATGGTATCCACTACGCAAATCAACTTTGGAGAATATTGTAGAGCCACTCAATTCATCAAGCATATCATCGAGCCTAGGAATAGGATGACGATAACGAATAGTAATATTATTAATGCCTCTACAATCAACACACATACGTGATGTACCATCCTTTTTCGGCACGAGAATAATAGGAACAGCACAAGGACTAAGGGATTCGCGTATATAACCTTTGTCGAGAAGCTCTTGTACTTGACGCATAATCTCCTTCGTCTCCTCTGGATTGGTACGGTATGGTGCACGGTTTGGCAGTGAAGCACCGGGAATTAAGTCAATCTGATGCTCAATCCCTTGAATAGGCGGTAATCCCGGTGGCACGTCTTGTGGAAAGACGTCAGCGAACTCCTGCAAAATGTTAGTGATAGCAGGAGGCAAAGAGGAAGGCACGTCCTCGAATGAAAATAATGCCTCTTTGCACACAAAAGCATAGCAAACAGATTTGCTGAAATCTAGCAAATCAATATCAGATTTGGTGGCAAATAAACATGCACTTTTCAATTTAATTTCAGAAGCAACACTAGATGGTTTATTATTAGGCTTCATCTGTTGCTCAAATTCTTTTGCCACAATCTGATTTTCACTCTTATTCTTCTACTGTTTTGCTTTATTAGCTCTATTAATATCATCTTTCAAAATGGAATCAGGAGTCATAGGAAGCAAAGTAATATTTTTATCCTTATGAACAAGAGTATATTGATTGTTTCTACCATGGTGTACAGAGTTTTTATCAAATTGCCATGGTCTACCAAGTAATAAGGAACATGCTTGCATAGGTACCACATCACAATCAACATAATCAGCATATGTAGAGATACTAAAATGCACACGAACAGTACGTGTTACCTTAACCTTGCCGCTGTTGTTGAACCATTGGATGTAGTAAGGATGTGGATGTGGTCTTGTGGTGAGAGAAAGCTTCTCCACCATCTCCATGCTAGCCAAGTTGTTGCAGCTCCCTCCGTCTATTATGACGCGCACAGAACGTTCCTTCACAACTCCCTTGGTATGGAACAAATTGTGCCTCTGATTTTGCTCAGC
>NW_021281999.1:0-1060 GCF_002162155.2 Triticum dicoccoides
TATCTAGGGTAATTCTGCTCCAGTGGCTGTTCCCCTTATTACAGAAGCACTTAGTCTCGGGTTTGGGTTCAACCTTGGGTTTCTTCACTAGAGAGGCAGCTGATTTGCCGTTTTATGAAGTATCCCTTCTTGCCCTTGCCCTTCTTGAAACTAGTGGTTTCATCAACCATCAACAATTGATGCTCCTTCTTGATTTCAACTTTTGTGGTGTCAAACATCGCGAATATCTCAAGGATCATCATATATGTCCCCGATATATTATAGTTCATCACGAAGCTCTAGCAGCTTGGTGGTAATGACTTCGGAGAACCATCACTGTCTCATATGGAAGATCAACTCCCACTCGATTCAAATGATTGTTGTACTCAGACAATCTGAGCACAAGCTCAACAATTGAGCTTTTCTCCCTTAGTTTGCAGGCTAAGAAAATCGTCGGAGGTCTTATACCTCTTGACGTGGGCACGAGCCTAAAATCCCAATTTCAGCCCTCGAAACATCTCATATGTTTCGCGAAGTTTCAAAATGTCTTTGTTGCCTCAACTCTAAACCGTTTAACTGAACTATCACGTAGTTATCAAAATGTGTATGTCAGATGTTCACAACATCCACAGATGACGTTCGAGGTTCAGCACACTGAGCGGTGCATTAAGGACATAAGCCTTCTATGAAGCAATGAGGACAATCCTCAGTTTACGGACCTAGTCCGCATAATTGCTACTATCAACTTTCAACTAAATTTTCTCTAGGAACATATCTAAACAGTAGAACTGAAGCGCGAGCTACGATATAATTTGCGAAGACCTTTTGACTATGTTCAGGATAATTAAGTTCATCTTATGAACTCCCACTCAGATAGACATCCCTCTAGTCATCTAAGTGATTACATGATCCGAGTCAACTAGGCCGTGTCCGATCATCACGTGAGACGAACTAGTCAACATCAGTGAACATCTTCATGTTGATCGTATCTTCTATACGACTCATGCTCGACCTTTTGGTCTCTTGTGTTCCGAGGCCATGTCTGTACATGCTAGGCTTGTCAAGTTAACCTAAGTGTTTC
>NW_021282000.1:0-1224 GCF_002162155.2 Triticum dicoccoides
GCAAATCTGTTTGCTATGCTTTTGTGTGCAAAGAGGCATTATTTTCATTCGAGGACGTGCCTTCCTCTTTGCCTCCTGCTGTCACTAACATTTTGCAGGAGTTCGCTGACGTCTTTCCACAAGACGAGCCACCGGGATTACCGCCTATTCGAGGGATTGAGCATCAGATTGACTTAATTCCCGGTGCTTCACTGCCAAACCGTGCACCATACCGTACCAATCCAGAGGAGACGAAGGAGATTATGCGTCAAGTACAAGAGCTTCTCGACAAAGGTTATATACGCGAATCCCTTAGTCCTTGTGCTGTTCCTATTATTCTAGTGCCGAAAAAGGATGGTACATCACGTATGTGTGTTGATTGTAGAGGCATTAATAATATTACTATTCGTTATCGTCATCCTATTCCTAGGCTAGATGATATGCTTGATGAATTGAGTGGCTCTACAATATTCTCCAAAGTTGATTTGCGTAGTGGCCACCATCAAATTCGTATGAAATTGGGAGATGAATGGAAAACAGCATTTAAAACTAAGTTTGGTTTATATGAGTGGTTAGTCATGCCTTTTGGGTTAACTAGTGCACCTAGTACTTTCATGAGATTAATGAACGAAGTTTTACGTGCTTTCATTGGACGATTTGTGGTAGTTTACTTTGATGACATATTGATTTATAGCAGATCTTTGGAAGAACATTTGGAACATTTACGTGCTGTTTTTATTGCTCTACGTGATGCATGTTTGTTTGGTAACCTTGGGAAGTGCACCTTTTGCACTGACCGAGTATCTTTTCTTGGCTATGTTGTTACTCCACAGGGAATTGAAGTTGATAAAGCCAAGATTGAAGCTATTGAGAGTTGGCCGCAGCCCAAAACGGTCACACAAGTGAGGAGTTTTCTTGGCCTCGCTTGATTCTATAGGCGTTTTGTGAGAGATTTCAGCACCATTGCTGCACCTCTCAATGAGCTTACAAAGAAAGATGTGCCTTTTCTTTGGGGTACCGCACAGGAAGAAGCCTTCACGGTATTGAAAGATAAGTTGACACATGCTCCTTTACTCCAACTTCCTGATTTTAATAAGACTTTTGAGCTTGAATGTGATGCTAGTGGAATTGGATTAGGAGGTGTGTTATTACAAGATGGCAAACCTGTTGCATACTTTTCTGAAAAATTGAGTGGGCCTAGTCTGAATTATTCTACTTATGATAAAGAATTATATGCTCTTGTTC
>NW_021282001.1:0-956 GCF_002162155.2 Triticum dicoccoides
TGGTGAGAGCGTGTGTGAAGAAGTACACCCCTGCAGGGTTAATATGATCTATTCGAATAGCCGTGTCCGCGGAAAAGGACTTCTGGGTTGCTTATATCAGTTCATAGACAAGTGAAAGTGGATACTCTAAAATACGCAAGATAAGCGTGAGTGCTATGGATGGCGTTCTCGTAGGGAGACGGGAGCGATTCCATAGTGGTGTATTGATATGGTGAATATGTGGACTCGTGTGCGCCACCTCAAAAGAGTTACTTGCAGTCGTAGTTAGGATAGCCACCGAGTCAAAGCTGGCTTGCTGCAGTTAAACCCCACCATCCCTTTGTTGATAATGATGCATATGTAGTTAGTTCTGATGTAAGTCTTGCTGGGTACATTTGTACTCACGTTTGCATATTTTATGTTTTGCAGAGAGACTTCAGTCTCATTAGTAGTTCCGCTTGGACTTCGACGTTTAGCTTGTTACCTCAGCTACGATCTTGTGCCCTCGGCAGGATCTGATAGATAGTCAGGCTTCTCAGCCTTTTTCATTTATAGATGTCTGTACTCAGACATGATAGCTTCCGCTTGTGCTTTGAATTGTATGCTCTGATTGTTGGGTCGTGAGACCCATGTTTGTAATATCTCGCTCCTCGGAGCCTAATGAATAAATACTTGAGTCGTAGAGTCATTTTGTGATGCCATGTTGTATTGCACATATCGAGCATATTGTGTGTATGTTATTGAAATGCTTGGTATGTGTGGGATCTGACCATCTAGTTGTTTATCTTTAGTAGCCTCTCTTACCGGGAAATGTCTCCTAGTGTTTCCACTGAGCCATGGTAACTTGCTACTGCTCCGGAACACTTAGGCTGGCCGGCATGTGTCCTTCTTCGTTCCTGTGTCTGTCCCTTCGGGGAAATGTCACGCTTTGAGTACCGGAGTCCTGTTAGCCCGCTACAGCCCGGTTTACCGGAGTC
>NW_021282002.1:0-751 GCF_002162155.2 Triticum dicoccoides
TAGCCATGACCACGGCCACCCCCTCCCCTCTCCGGCGTGCTCCCGAGCTCCTGCACCTCGTCGCCAACCCCCACACCGAGCCACGTGACCGGAAGGGCCCCGAGCAGCCGCCATCGTCATCATCCCCAAGCTTCGGCCCCGGCGCCGTTCTCCGTCGAATTCGGCCACTCCGGCGCGCCCCCGAGCCCACTGACCCTCCCTACAGCTCCGCGGTGAGCCTCTGTGCAGAATCCCTCTCTCTCCCCTCGTATTTGCTAGCCCTAGGCCATAGTTCCGTCGAGACCGAGACCTCACCGGCGCCGGACTTGTCGCCGTCGTCGTTTTGGTTCACCTCCGTCCAAACCGAGCACGCAGACGTACTCAGAGCACTCCCAGGAGCCCGTAGCGCCCACCAACCCCTCCTCCCATGCACCATAGCGCCGGTCCCGCGAACCCCCGAGCTCCGGCCGCCGCCGGGGTCGATGCCGCGCTCAACTCCGGCCACCCCACGCCCTCTCGTGGCACCCCCTAGATGCGCGGGAGCACGGGCTTCCTCCTGGTGCCCTCAGGGTGCCCAACCGCAGCCTGTAGTGCCAACCCGAGCTACTCCGGCGAGGTTCCGCCGTCGCCGTGGTCGCCGGCGTCACTCACCGACGTGGCCACTTAATTAGGGCGTAAACACCTCGCTAATCACCCACTAGAGCCACTGCCAAGTGGGCCCCTGTGCCTAATTAATTAGTTTAACCTCTCTGTTTAGATTAGTACTAATTTT
>NW_021282003.1:0-1240 GCF_002162155.2 Triticum dicoccoides
AGGGGATATTTGTTTTGAATTGTAGCTTGGTTGATAGGACGATAGTCTTGGACCAAACGGTTCGTACCGTCCTTCTTCTTGACGAAGAGAGAAGGTGCTCCCCAAGCAGAGGAACTTGGACGAATGAAACCCTTGTGAAGAGATTTGTCGATTTCCTCCTTAAGCTCAAGGAGTTCATGAGGTGGCATCTTGTAGGGTCGTTTTGCAATAGGAACGGTGCCTGGCTTCAAGTCGATGACGAACTCGACAGCCCGGGCAGGGGGTATTCCTGGAAGTTCTTCTGGAAATACGTCTTGGAAGTTGCGAACGACTGGAATCTTTTCAATTCCCTCAAGAGGTGCCGCGTTCAACGCATTCAAAGCATAAAGTCGTGCTTCAGCGTTTTGAACAAGCTGAGCATGGTAGGTTACAATCTCATCTGAAGGATGTAGGAGGTGAACGACCTTGGTAGCGCAAACGATAGAGGCAGTATGCGCTTTCAACCATTCCATTCCCAGAATGAGGTCAATATTGGAAGACTCCAGAATAATGGGAGAAACAAGGAATTCCAACCCTTCAATTTCAACAGGAACATCGCGACCAATCATGGTAGTTCGACACTGACCCGCAGGGGTGCGTACCACTATCGGAGTGTTCATGGGCTCGCAACGAATGTCATGTGCGTAAGCAAAATTTTCTGACATGAATGAATGTGATGCTCCTGAATCGAATAAAACAGAAGCCGGTACTGAATTAACAAGGAGAGTACCCATCACAGTGGCAGGCTGGTCTTGAGCTTCATTCAGATCAATATGATTAGCCTGACCATGACCATAAGGTCTGGCATTGTTGTTATGGGGCTGATTGTTACGGCCAGTTGAAGGTAGAGCCAGCTGGCTCTTTTTCTGAGTGCACTCTTTAGCAAGGTGGCCGGGGCGGCCACATCTGAAGCACAGACCATCATTGGGATCGGGAGCAGGAGCTTGGGATGGTACATCTCGAAGAGGCTGCCTCTCTGGTGGAGGAGGCAGACGAGGTGCAGCATAGGACTGTCTTGGTGTAGGTGCAGTTGGACGATACATGCTGTGGGGAATCCATATACGACGCTTCTGCGCTGACGGGCCCGAAGATGGGCCAGCGTCACGGCTACGCCTGAGGGATCCCTGGTGTTCCTGAAGACCAGTCTCAACCTGAATAGCCTTGTTCACCAAGGTGGCGAAGTCGGCAAAGTCATGAATGAGCAGTGCTAGCTTGATATCTG
>NW_021282004.1:0-4505 GCF_002162155.2 Triticum dicoccoides
TGAAACATGAGTTGTGCTCTTTGATTATATGTCCGTCCGTCCTCTGTTGGCCTTGGTCATTGTACGTCTTCTTAATAAAGGTTTTGTGCTCTACCACCCAAGGATCGACCACGTCTATGTGTTGTAGCGCGACTAGGTTTGCTCTTTCAAAGTCGGCGAGTCGACCCTCTAAGTCGACATGCATTTCGCGGCGACCCTCACGGTGACCCCATCCAGCGAGCCTGCCAAGGTGCCTGTTGACGGGCAGACCAACGGGGTTCTCGATGCCTAGATAATTCGTGCAGTAGGAGATGCACTCTTCGGTCAGAAAACCCCTGGCTATACTTCCCTCTGGACATGACATGTTGCGAACGTATCCTTTGATGACACCATTCATCCTTTCGAACGGCATCATGCTGTGCAGGAACATCAGCCCGAATTGGATGATATCCTCCACTATATGGACCAGCAGATGCACCATAACGTCAAAGAATGCGGGCGGGAAGTACATCTCAAGCTCGCATAGTATCACCACGATCTCTTCCTGTAGCTTTCTGAGTTGCCTCACGCCAATCGACTTCCGAGAGATGACGTCGAAAAAGTTGCATAGGCCAAATAGCGTTCCACGGACGTGCACGTCCATGATCCCATGGATTGCAACTGGAAGTATCTGCGTCATCAGCACGTGACAGTCGTGAGACTTCATCCCACTGAACTTCTGCTTCGCTGGGTCTAGGTATCTGCTTATCTTCCCTGCGTAACCGTAAGTAAGTTTTACTCCTAGGAGGCAGGTGAAAAACTGCTCGATCTCCTCCTGACTTAGAGTGAAGCACGCGGGAGGGTAGTCATTTCCGGTCTTCTTGGCCTTTTTGCCTTTGCGACGACTTTCTGTGTCCTGCTTCGCCTCATCATCATCATCATCATCATTAGCGTGAAGCTCCTGCCTGATGCCCATTGATTTCAAGTCTGCCCTTGCTTTCGGCCCATCTTTGGTCCTCTCTGGCATGTTGAGCAGGGTACCAAGCAGACTCTCGCACACGTTCTTCGTGATATGCATGACATCAAGGCTGTGAGGCACACGGTGGATCTTCCAGTATGGCAAGTCCCAGAAAACAGACCTCGTTTTCCATACCTTGAGCAGCGGCTCTGGCGCCTTTCGCTTCTTTCCCGGCTCTGGCGCCTTTTGCTTCTTTCCCGGTAGTGGGCAGTCTTTCCAATTTTTCAACTGCTTGTCTATTTCCTCGCCGCTCCTCGTACACGGGCGTTTTCGGGGTTCGGTTTCACCATCGAACAGATCCTTGCGTTTCCTCCACGGGTCATCGTCGCGAAGCCACCTTTGATGTCCCATGAACACGGTTTTCAAAGACCCGGGATCTCTATCTAGCTGGCGATACGTTGTGTCATCCATGCACCTTACGCATCCAGAAAATCCGTGGACTACCTGCCCCGCGAGATATCCGTAACCGAGATAGTCGTGCACCGTCGTGAGCAGTGCGGCTCTCATAGGGAAATATTCTTTCTCTACGGCGTCCCACGTATTGGCTGGCGTTTTCCACAGCGTGTCAAGCTCCTCTTTCAGCAGCCCCAGATACAGATTGATGTCGTTCCCTGGTTGTTTCGGCCCTTCAATTAGCATACTCATGTGAATGTACTTCCTCTTCATGCACAACCAGGGGGAAGGATGTACATCCACACAAACACAGGCCAGGTGCTATGTGTGCTTCTCTGGCTGCCAAACGGATTGACTCGCATCCTTAGGGTGACTCAGCATCTTGTCTTTTTTATCTATCTCCGGATCATTTGCGTCATCTTCTCGCTTCTTCTCCTCCCTATCCGCGTGCCAACGCAGGAGCTTTGCTACCTTAGGGTCCGCGAAATACCGCTGCAGACGAGGAGTGATCGGAAAGTACCACACCACTTTTCGAGGAGCTTTCTTCCTCTTCTTGTATCGAGTGACGCCGCACACCGGACATATGATAGACTCCGCGTGCTCGTCCCGATAAATGATGCAATTGTTCATGCACACATGGTATTTCACGTGCGGTAAATCCAAAGGACACACGATTTTCTTCGCCTCCTCCAAATTGGTCGGGCACTTGTTCCCCTTGGGAAGACGTTCGTGCCAGAATGACATGTTCTCGTCGAAGCATGCGTCAGTCATTTTGTGTTTTACCTTCATCTCTAGAGCCATGAGCGTTACTTTCAGGCGGGTATCCTAGGGCCTGCATCCTTCATACAATGGAGTAACCGCGTCTAACTCAAGTTGATCCATCTTGGCTTTCTCTCGGGCGGCAGCTCTTGCGTTATCCGTCTGCTTGAGAAGCAGCTCTTGAATATGAGGGTCCTGCACCCAACCCATGGATGGTCCAGCGTCGTCTGCTCCGCCGGCATCATCATCATGTCCTACATCTTCTACATGATGACTGTGTACAGCATCACCGTCGTGATCATCTCCTGGGGATTCTTCGTCTTCTCGCCCGCCCGAGCCGCGGTGGTTGTCTTGCTGCCCTTCCTCATTTCTTGCCCGGCCCCCATGGACGACTTCGTAGTCATCTTCATCACCTTGCCACCGATAGCCATCCATGAAACCACGCAAGAGCAGGTGGTCCCGCACCTGCCCGGAATCCGGGTCCGCAATAAGGCTCTTCAGCTTGCATCTTCGACACGGACATCTTATCTCCGTCTCGTTCTTTTGAAGCATCTCGGCCTTCGCGGACCTCAAAAACCTATTCACGATGCCTTCGATCATCGTGCGGACCATGGTCGCCTGCGGGGTAGAGCAAAACGATATTTTAGAACCAAGAAATTTTTTGGCATTGAGCTTCCCTAAAAATAGGACCAAAAAGAATGCTTAATGCCAAAATTCTCGCCAAAACGGAAATGAATCAGCATTCCGGCAAAATATTGGCAACTATCATATTTCAAATACCGGTACACCTCCAAACACAAACACATATGCAACACCACGAACATACATAGATCTAGCTAGGCCATAAAAAATGCATGTGCACATTGTTGTAGGGAGAACAACATAAATATAGCTTCCCCCCTTACTTACCTATCAAAACAAGGTAATTTAACCACTTAATTTGAATGAATCTATGGTGGAAATGAGATGAAAAAGAGGAGGCACCCGAGACAAGGAGGAGGCGGTGGAGAAAATGAAGTGGGGAGAAAGTGAGTGTGGGAGGAGAGGCTGTCCAAAATATCTTGTTGCTGCCCACTTACTAATGGCGCACCAACCATAAATGCGCCATTAGTAATCCAGGTTACTAATGGCGCACTCTCTGGTGGTGCGCCATTAATAGTTTTGCAAAAAAAAACATACTAATGGCGCACTGTCCCATGGCGCACCGTGGGACAGTGCGCCATTAGTAGTTTTGCAAAAAAAGGAATAAAAAAAACAACATTAGTGGCGCACTTTTTGACAGGTGTGCCATTACTAGTTACAACTAGTAATGGCGCACTTCCTCTGGATGCGCCATTAGTATGTTTGGACAGGCGCGCTAGTTCAAATTTTTTTTTGATACTAATGGCGCACCTTGGGCCAGGTGCGCCATTAGTAGTTTCAACACTAATGGCGTATCAGAAGGTGGTGCACCATTAGTATATACTAATGGCGCACCACTTGTCTGGTGCGCCACTAGTGTCAATCCCATCTATAGCCTTTTATCTAGTAGTGAGCAATCTAATGTACGAACACCTGCTCCGGTGCTACCTTGGCCAAAGCCCCCGCCAGGCCAAACAGCACTGTCGGTTGATGGTGCTTACGCTAAGGCGGATGGATCAGCAGCAGCGGGGATGGTGCTGCGACGTAGTGACGGGAGTGTCATCTTTGCGGCGTATCGGTGTATCTTCAACTGCAATGACGCCCTAGAAGCTGAACTACATGCTCTAATGCAAGGGATGGCACTTGCTATCGAGCACGAGGAGGGGCCTATTATTGTCCAAACCGATTCGTCAGAAGCTTTCTTGGCAATGAGAGGGGACAGTCTTCGGTACTCTGCTTATGGACATTTGGTTGCTGAGATTCAGCGACACATGGGTGTTAGAGAGTTTATTCCGTCGAAAATTAAGCGCGAACAAAACAGGGTAGCAGATCGATTGGCTTCGTATAGTCGTACGGAGAGTACTACTGCCGTATGGCTAGGTAGAGGTCCACCTTGCGTGGAGGAACTATTGCCTCTTGAGTGTAACCCTGTTATTCTGGAATAAAATCTCTTTACCCTCGCAAAAAAAAGGATCGGTTATGCAGGCCAAAGGTATTCTCGTATCAGTTTAACCCTTTCAGGCCCTAAATCATCGGGTGTCATATGGTTCTTGACAAAGGTAAATCTTTCCTATCTGAATCTGTTAATGGCAGAGTGAGCATTTGTTACAGCCGGGAGGAAATTGTAGTGTGAAGTTTCTCTCCAGTGTAATTTACACCAGGCTTGCACTTAAGTTGGGTGGAGATTGACACCCACGAATCAAGCTTATAACTTGATACATCAGCAATTAGTTGTTTGTTGCGAAAAATGAAAATG
>NW_021282005.1:0-1200 GCF_002162155.2 Triticum dicoccoides
ATGGGAGGTATGCCAACAAATAGAGGAGTGAAACCTCCAACTGAGAAGAACCGGCATAACCTCCAATATCGAAAACATCATAGAAGATGGGAGTGAACTCTGTTTTCAATGAACTTGAGCTTGTCACCAAGATGACCATAAGCTCCAAAACTTACAAAGAGAAGAACCAAACAACAACCGATAATATAGTAAGAAGAGGCAGGGGAGGTATGCCAACAAATAGAGGAGTGAAACCTCCAACTGAGAAGAACCGGCATAACCTCCAACATCGAAAACATCATAGAACATGCGAGTGAACTCTGTTTTTTCGATGAATTCGAGCTTGTCACCAAGATGACCATAAGCTCCAAAACTCACAAAGAGAAGAACCAAACAAGAACTTATAATATAGGAAGAAGAGGCAGGGGAGCCCTGCCAACAAATAGAGGAGTGAAACCTCCAACCGAGAAGAACAGGCATAACCTCCAACATCGAAAACATCATAGAAGATGCGAGTGAACTCCGTTTTCGATGAACTGGAGCTTGTCACCAAGATGACCATAAGCTCCAAAACTCACAAAGAGAAGAACCAAACAAGAACCGATAATATAGTAAGAAGAGGCAGGGGAGGTATGCCAACACATACAGGAGTGAAACCTCCAACTGAGAAGAACCGACATAACCTCCAACATCGAAAACATCATAGAAGATGCGAGTTCACTCTGTTTTCGATGAACTCGAGCTTGTCACCAAGATGACCATAAGCTCCAAAACTCACAAAGAGAAGAACCAAACAAGAACCGATAATATAGTAAGAAGAGGCATGGGAGGTATTCCAACAAATAGAGGAGTGAAACCTCCAACTGAGAAGAACCGGCATAACCTCTAACATCGAAAACATCATAGAAGATGCGAGTGAACTCCGTTTTCGATGAACTCGAGCTTGTCACCAAGATGACCATAAGCTCCAAAACTCACAAAGAGAAGAACCAAACAAGAACCGATAATATAGTAAGAAGAGGAAGGGGAGGTATGCCAACACATAGAGGAGTGAAACCTCCAACTGAGAAGAACCGGCATAACCTTCAACATCGAAAACATCATAGAAGATGCGAGTGAACTCCGTTTTCGATGAACTCGAGCTTGTCACCAAGATGACCATAAGCTCCAAAAGTCACAAAGAGAAGAACCAAATAAGAACCGATAATATAGTAAGAAGAG
>NW_021282006.1:0-1068 GCF_002162155.2 Triticum dicoccoides
TATTGTTGAGGAGAATGAAGCTATGCTTGCACGTTTTCTGGGTGGATTAAATAGAGAGATTCAGACCATTCTAGACTATAAGGAGTATACTAATATCACTCGTTTATTCCATCTTGCTTGTAAAGCTGAACGTGAAGTGCAGGATCGACAAGCATTGGGGCGAACTAACTTTTCTGCAGGCCGACCTTCATCATGGACACCACGTGCATCTTCTACTTCAACTGCACCAGCACCTCCATCCGGTGCCACCTCCAGCCGTGATACAAGAAAACAGGCACAACCACCATTATCTGCCAAGAGCGCACCTGCGGGGCCTGCACAGCGTTCTTCTTCTTCCATGGCATCAACAGGGCACACAAGTGATATTATTTGTCGTCGTTGTAAGGGAGGAGGTCATTATGCGAGAGAATGCAAATCTCCGCGTGTGATGATTGCTAAAGTGGATGGTGGATATGAGTCCGCTAGTGACTATGATGAGGAGACTTTGGTTCTTATTACACGTGAAGAACATGGTGGAGATGATTCTGATCATGAGACGCAATACATGGCTCCTGAAGACGCTGATAGGTATGAATGTTTAGTTGCTCAACTGATAGAGGCGGGGGTGTCCCGATCTTTCGATGAGATGGTGGATTTCGCTTTGGTGGAAGTCGACTTTGACGATCCGACTACGAACGTGCGAGGACGTCGCGCCTTAGCAATCGCTAAACCAACTCCGAGAGGTTATTGACCACGCCGGAGCACGATCAACCTGACCACGAGGGTCTGTTTCCTGCGAGCAAACGAAGAACAAGCAAGAAACTAAGATTGCAATCTGGATATTGCGAATATAAGATGAAAGCTTTATTGATCAAGGTGGGGTTCTGTGACGCCTTTGTCTGGTCGTTGAACACAAACGAAGTACGCGAAGTTGCAGCTATGGCGAACTTTTAATCTAAACAAAACCCAAAGTCTAAACGATGCCCTAAGGGCTGTATATATGGAGGAAGAGGGGGGAATTTCGTGGCCCTTGGTGGAGGGGTCCGAAATCAACCCTATCTCTTATTTCCCCACACATACGGACTCTAA
>NW_021282007.1:0-1192 GCF_002162155.2 Triticum dicoccoides
ATGTTTCATGGCTTGAGGATCTTCATACTGTCAAGACAAATTTTCTTCCTGCACTTAGAAATGTTAGTACTCAAAACGTGCGACCAATAGTGATGGTATTGAACTACGGTCACATCTATTTAGGAATGATGGTAAGATATTTACTATTTGTCCTCAGTGCATATTTTGCATACATATTTTTTTTGCTAAACTTTCATTGCTAAGTATATTAATTAAGTACTATACGATGTTCTTCAACAGGGACTCCCGATGACAGTTGTGCCTCGGGGGATCGAGACTAAAGGTCAGATGTCAATTGTTAGCTTACGGCCAAGATATCCTGCATTGCACATGAATGCATTCAGGATTTCTAGAAGCGATGAATGCTTAATAGTGAAAGATTGGAGGAAAATTGTTAATGATCGCAGAGAAGTACTAGGGGGCAACAATGAGAAGCGCAGCCCACGATTAGGAGACAGGTTCATCGGCATGCTCCAGTATGATCAATCAGGAGAGCTATACATGTTCTATGCTATTCTACCAGAGAGAGTAGCTAGCAGTACTGATTCAGCTAGTTCTTCATGCTGCTCTTAATTAGTACTTGTCCTTTCATGTTCGTGTTCTTCGTTCTGAACTTAAGTGATTTGCTTTTTTGGTGTTATATATAAACGCTTATAATATCATGACAATCATGTTGAACTCGATGATTGGTTCTACTAGAAATTTTATATATATATATATATATATATATATATATATATATATATATATATATGCATAACGTGTACAATGTGTAGTATCGTAAAATACCAGCAAACGAAAAAGAATTAAAATGGAAACACAAAATTAAATGAAAAAGAAATCATAAAACTAAAAACCCCCCAAAACCTTATAGTACCGGTTGGTCTTACCAACCGGTACTAAAGGGCTCCAGGCCCCCGGAGCTGGCTCGTGCCACATGGTTGCCCTTTAGCACCGGTTCGTGCTGAACCGGTACTAAAGGGGGGGCCTTTAGTGACCACAATTTAGTGCCGGTTATATAACCGGCACTAAAGGGCCTTACGAACCGGTGCTATTGCCCGATTCTGCACTAGTGCTACATAAACAAGTACAAAAACATTGGGAATTTTTCATGCAATATAAGTTAATATTTTGAAATTTTCTTTACAGTCCTCCACACTGGAACTGCTCATGCTGCATGAGCTAAAAGCAC
>NW_021282008.1:0-866 GCF_002162155.2 Triticum dicoccoides
ACCATGCAAGCGAATAATTTCATGAAAGAACAAATCAGCAACATTAACAGCATCATCGCTTTTATGACATGGTATAAAGTGTGCCATTTTCGAGAATCTATCCACGACAACAAATATGCTATCCCTCCCCTTCTTTGTTCGAGGTAAACCTAAAACAAAGTCCATAGATATATCCTCCCAAGGAACACTAGGTACAGGCAAAGGCATATATAAACCATGAGGATTGAGTCGTGACTTAGCTTTTTGACATGTAGTGCATCGAGCAATAAAACGCTCAACATCCCGTCTCATCTTTGGCCAAAAGAAATGTGTAGCAAGTACGTCCTCCGTCTTCTTCACGCCAAAGTGTCCCATTAATCCTCCTCCATGCGCCTCCTGCAACAACAAAAGACGAACGGAGCTAGCTGGAATGCATAGCTTGTTAGCACGAAACACAAATCCACCGTTAATGACGAACTTGTTCCACATTCTTCCTTCTTTACAATTCTGCATTACATCTTTAAAATCAGCATCATGCACATATTGATCTTTGATGGTCTCCAAACCAAATATTTTGAAGTCAAGTTGTGAAAGCATAGTATAGAGGCGAGACAATGCATCAGCAATAACATTTTCTTTTCCCTTCTTGTGTTTAATGACATAAGGAAAAGTCTCAATGAATTCAACCCATTTAGCATGTCTACGATTCAGTTTAGCTTGACTTTTAATATGTTTCAAAGATTCATGATCAGAATGTATAACAAATTCTTTGGGCCATAAATAATGTTGCCATGTTTCTAAAGTCCGAACAAGAGCATATAATTCTTTATCATAAGTAGAATAATTCAGACTAGGCCCACTCAATTTTTCAGAAAAGTATGCAACAG
>NW_021282009.1:0-969 GCF_002162155.2 Triticum dicoccoides
GGGGGGGGGGCGATTAGTGAGGAATTGAAGGGATTGGGTGAAGGAGAGGGATTAACTTAATCCCCTCAAATCCCCATCCACTTTGGGGCTGCAAAACCTCCCTAGTCAAACGAGGCCTTAGTGGTCTACCTCAGCCATTTTTTGACGAAGGGAATATATTAATATCGCGAAAATACCAATTACACCAAGCCTCTGCACCAACAAGATATCCAAACACATCAGGGATGCACACATCAAAGAACAAAACGAACAAGAGAGAAAATGAAAACAAAGACCCCGTCACGGTGTACAACACCTCGCAACAGAAGCACTCTAACCACCACCGAATACAACACCTGTACTACAACGTAGGCTCTCCAAAAGCAACACCTCCAAGAAGGAAAGAATGCACAAGCGTTGTCATTGCCTGATACAAGATCTTGGATTTTCATCCCGGAGAAAGACCGAGTTTGCAAAAGAATGCCTTCAACAAGGCCATTGCTAGGTACAACCAATGAAGGCTAGACCTTGGGTTTCCACCCTGGAAATCAATGCTCAGTACTCGACGAGCACCAACAAAGATGCAGTCCACCTGTGTTGCCACCCCCCCCCCCCGCTTGCCAAGCCTGCTGATGCGAGTCGCCGCACACCTGACACATGGGGAGAACATGTGACGCGCTGTCTTTAACACAACCAACCAACCTCCAATCGCAGCCACCATGACATTCTCTAACTCTGTCAGATCCATGGAAATCTATACGGAGACATGTCCCATATCACCAAACAGTAGACCAAGCTTCACACCGCGCCACTGAAGGGTGCGCATAACCGCATCGATTCCTATCTAGATCTCCAGTAGCACCGTGTGCGATACTGCGGAGATCACAGAGAAGAAGACCGGAACTCGTCGGCGGCCAGATCGAGGAGGTCAACACGAAGCCGTGCCTATCTCCGCAGGGCCAGGCCCCTATATTCGAAACCTGGCCAACA
>NW_021282010.1:0-1657 GCF_002162155.2 Triticum dicoccoides
CCCCCCGGAAGCCCCGCAACGCCGCCACCATCGCCGTTCCGTCGCCGGCCACCGAAGCTCGCCGCCGTTCGATTCGCCGCCGACAGGACATCCCCGAGCCCACTGACCAACCCTGCGGAACCGCTGTGAGCTCCTCTGCCGTTCGCCCCTTTTTCCCGTCGCTCCGCACGCTCCCTAGCGCTAGCGCTGCCGTGCCCGAAGCTCGCCGCCGCCGCGCCTCATCGCCGGCGTGGCTAGAGCCACCACAGCTCGAATCCGAGCACACCGTTGTGCTCAGAGAACTCCGAGGAGGCCGTAGCGGCCACCAGCCCCTCCTCCCATGCACCATAGCGCCATCTCCGCTGTTGCCCGAGCTCCGGCCGCCGCCGCGAGCTCGCCTCCGGCGAACCCCGGCCACCCCCGCACCTCCCGTTGGTTCCTCTAGATGCGCACGGGCGCGGGCTACCTCCTGGTGCCCTTGGCGCGTCGATCCGATGCCCCTAGCGCAAGTCCGGCGTTCCCCCGCCGTGCGGAATGGTCGCCGCCGGCGAAACTCCGGCAGGAGCTGATGTAGCCGGTCATTAGGGACTAACTACCCCGCTAATCACCCACTAGGCCACTGACAGCGGACCCCACCCCTGGTCAAACCCCAGTCAGCGCTGGGTTTGACCGGGATTAGCTCCTGTGTCACTGACGTGTGGCCCCCACACGTCAGGTTTGACCTGGACCAGCCCGTTGACCCTGCTGACGTCACTGTGACGTGGGGCTGACGCAATAAGTATTTTCTGGATTTAATTATATTCAGGAAATTCCAGAAAATGCCTAAAACTTCTAAAATTCATAGAAATTCAACCGTAACTCCAAATTAAATAAATTATATATGAAAAATTATCAGAAAAATTCAAGGAATCCATCTGTACCATTTTCATGCATGTTAGAACAACTTATAGCTGCTGTTTAGCACAAATCAAGTAAAGGGCATTTAAATAATCACATATGGAGTTTGAATTTGAATCTTGTATTCAAACCAACTTCATTTAATCTGTTGCTAGTTGCATTGGCTCAAAACACATTCATTTTGCCATGTCATAATCATGCATCATATTGTGCATTGCATTGATTGTGTTCCCTTCTGTGTTGCCGGTATTGTCCCCTCTCGATAGACGTGATACCGATGATGTGATCGTTGACACTGATGAAGACTCAATGTTATCTTCAAAAGTGCCAGGCAAGCAAAACCCCCTTGTTCATTCCGATACAATCCTACTCTCTCGCTCCTGCTCTCTTTTACTGCATTAGGACAACAACGATATACTTGTTACTTGCTGCGGTAGCTGAACCCCTTTATCCTCTGCATGACCTGTCATTCCACAGTAATTAGATGAAACCCACTAGCATGAGTAGGAGTTGTTTGAGCCCTGATGTGCCTACTCATTCATGCTTGTTTGTCATGCCTGCTACTGCTTAGAGTTGAGTCAGGTCTGATTCATTCCGGGATGAATCAGAGGTGTGTGAACATGTCCTACTGTGTGTGAGCTAAGTGTGTGAACACGATTTGGTAAAGGTAGCGGTGAGAGGCCATGTAGGAGTACATGGTGGGTTGTCTCATTGCAGCCGTCCTCAGGAACTGAGTTCTGTGTTTGTGATCCATGATTCAGCTACTACCACGCATTGGGCC
>NW_021282011.1:0-1446 GCF_002162155.2 Triticum dicoccoides
ATGCCCGTTAAGGAATGCTGTTTTGACGTCCATCTGCCATATCTCATAATCATAGTATGCGGCAATTGCTAACATGATTCGGACGGACTTTAGCTTCGCTACGGGAGAGAATGTCTCGTCGTAGTCAATCCCTTGAACCTGTCGATAACCCTTAGCGACAAGTCGAGCTTTATAGATGGTGACATTACCATCCGCGTCTGTCTTCTTCTTAAAGATCCATTTGTTTTCTATCGCTCGCCGATCATCGGGCAAGTCTGTCAAAGTCCATACTTTGTTTTCATACATGGATTCTATCTCGGATTTCATGGCTTCAAGCCATTTGTTGGAATCTGGGCCCGCCATCGCTTCTTCATAGTTCGAAGGTTCACCGTTGTCTAACAACATGATTTCCAGGACGGGGTTGCCGTACCACTCTGGTGCGGAACGTGTCCTTGTGGACCTATGAAGTTCAGTAGCAACTTGATCCGAAGTACCTTGATCATCATTATTGGTTTCCTCTTCAGTTGGTGTGGGCATCACAGGAACATTTTCCTGAGCTGCACCACTTTCCCATTCGAGAGGTAGTACTTCATCGAGTTCTACTTTCCTCCCACTTACTTCTTTCGAGAGAAACTCTTTTTCCAGAAAGCATCCATTCTTGGCAACAAAGATTTTGCCCTCGGATCTTAAGTAGAAGGTATACCCGACAGTTTCCTTAGGGTATCCTATGAAGACGCATTTTTCCGACTTGGGTTCGAGCTTTTCAGGTTGAAGTTTCTTGACATAAGCATCGCATCCCCAAACTTTTAGAAACGACAACTTAGGTTTCTTCCCAAACCATAATTCATACGGTGTCGTATCAACGGATTTAGACGGTGCCCTATTTAAAGTGAATGTATCTGTCTCTAGAGCGTATCCCCAAAATGATAGCGGTAAATCAGTAAGAGACATCATAGACCGCACCATATCCAATAGAGTGCGATTACGACGTTCGGACACACCGTTTCGCTGAGGTGTTCCAGGCGGCGTGAGTTGTGAAACGATTCCACATTTCCTTAAGTGTGTGCCAAATTCGTGACTTAAATATTCTCCTCCACGATTTGATCGTAGGCACTTTATCTTTCGGTCACGTTGATTCTCCACCTCATTCTGAAATTCCTTGAACTTTTCAAAGGTCTCAGACTTGTGTTTCATTAAGTAGACATACCCATATCTACTTAAGTCATCAGTGAGAGTGAGAACATAACGATATCCTCCGCGAGCCTCAACGCTCATTGGACCGCACACATCGGTATGTATGATTTCCAATAAGTTGGTTGCTCGCTCCATTGTTCCGGAGAACGGAGTCTTGGTCATCTTGCCCATGAGGCATGGTTCGCACGTGTCAAATGATTCATAATCAAGAGACTCTAAAAGTCCATCGGCATGGAGCTTCTTCATGCGCTTGACACCAATGTGACCAAGGCG
>NW_021282012.1:0-1342 GCF_002162155.2 Triticum dicoccoides
AGATACGATCAACATGAAGATGTTCACCGATGATGACTAGTCCGTCTCACGTGATGATCGGACACGGCCTAGTTGACTCGGATCATGTAATCACTTAGATGACCAGAGGGATGTCTATCTGAGTGGGAGTTCATAAGATGAACTTAATTATCCTGAACATAGTCAAAAGACCTTTTGCAAATTATGTCGTAGCTCGCGCTTTAGTTCTACTGTTTTAGATATGTTCCTAGAGAAAATATAGTTGAAAGTTGAAAGTAGCAATTATGCGGACAGTAGAAAGCTTATGTCCTTAATGCACCGCTTAGTGTGCTGAACCCCAAACGTCGTTTGTGGATGTTGCGAACATCGGACATACACGTTTTGATAACTACGTGATAGTTCAGTTAAATGGTTTAAGTAGAGGCACCAAAGACGTTTTCGAAACATCGCGGAACATATGAGATGTTTCGAGGGCTGAAATTGGGATTTCAGGCTCGTGCTCACGTCAAGAGGTATAAGACCTCCGACGATTCTCTTAGCCTGCAAACTAAGAGAGAAAGTCTCAATCGTTGAGCTTGTGCTCAGATTGTCTGAGTGCAACAATCACTTGAATTGAGTGGGAGTTGATCTTCCAAATGAGATAGTGATGTTTCTCCAAAGTCATTGCCACCAAGCTGCTAGAGCTTCGTGATGAACTATAACATATCAGGGATAGATATGATGATCCTTGAGGTATTCGCGATGTTTGACACCGCGAAAGTAGAAATCAAGAAGGAGCATCAATTGTTGATGGTTGGTGAAACCACTAGTCTCAAGAAGGGCAAGGGCAAGAAGGGATACTTCATGAAACGGCAAATCAGCTGCTGCACCAATGAAGAAACCCGAGGTTGAACCCAAACCCGAGACTAAGTGCTTCTGTAATAAGGGGAACAACCACTGGAGCAAGATTACCCTAGATACTTGGTAGATGAGAAGGCTGGCAAGGTCGATAGAAGTATATTAGATATACATTATGTTAATGTGTACTTTACTAGTACTCCTAGTAGCACCAGGGTATTAGATACCGGTTCGGTTGCTAAGTGTTAGTAACTCGAAATAAAAGCTACGGAATAAAACGGAGACTAGCTAAAGGTGAGCTGACGATACGTGTTGGAAGTGTTTCCAAGTTTGATGTGATCTAACATCGCACGCTCCCTCTACCATCAAGATTAGTATTAAACCTGAATAAGTGCTCTTGCACCTAAAGGAATGGTTTATTGAATTTTGATCGTAGGGATACACATTTTCATGCCAAAAGATATAAGATAGTAATGATAGTACCACTTACTTGTGGCACTGCCATGTAAGTCATAATGGTATAAAA
>NW_021282013.1:0-1080 GCF_002162155.2 Triticum dicoccoides
CCATAAATAATGTTGCCATGTTTCTAAAGTCCGAACAAGAGCATATAATTCTTTATCATAAGTAGAAAAATTCAGACTAGGCCCACTCAATTTTTCAGAAAAGTATGCAACAGGTTTGCCATCTTGTAATAACACACCTCCTAATCCAATTCCACTAGCATCACATTCAAGCTCAAAAGTCTTATTAAAATCAGGAAGTTGGAGTAAAGGAGCATGTGTCAACTTATCTTTCAATACCGTGAAGGCTTCTTCCTGTGCGGTACCCCAAAGAAAAGGCACATCTTTCTTTGTAAGCTCATTGAGAGGTGCAGCAATGGTGCTGAAATCTCTCACAAAACGCCTATAGAATCCAGCGAGGCCAAGAAAACTCCTCACTTGTGTGACCGTTTTGGGCTGCGGCCAACTCTCAATAGCTACAATCTTGGCTTTATCAACTTCAATTCCCTGTGGAGTAACAACATAGCCAAGAAAAGATACTCGGTCGGTGCAAAAGGTGCACTTCCCAAGGTTACCAAACAAACGTGCATCACGTAGAGCAATAAAAACAACACGTAAATGTTTCAAATGTTCCTCCAAAGATCTGCTATAAATCAATATGTCATCGAAGTAAACTACCACAAATCGTCCAATGAAAGCACGTAAAACTTCGTTCATTAATCTCATGAAAGTACTAGGTGCATTAGTTAACCCAAAATGCATGACTAACCACTCATATAATCCAAACTTAGTTTTAAATGCTGTTTTCCATTCATCTCCCAATTTCATACGAATTTGATGGTAGCCACTACGCAAATCAACTTTGGAGAATATTGTAGAGCCACTCAATTCATCAAGCATATCATCTAGCCTAGGAATAGGATGACGATAACGAATAGTAATATTATTAATGCCTCTACAATCAACACACATACGTGATGTACCATCCTTTTTCGGCACTAGAATAATAGGAACAGCACAAGGACTAAGGGATTCGCGTATATAACCTTTGTCGAGAAGCTCTTGTACTTGACGCATAATCTCCTTCGTCTCCTCTGGATTGGTACGGTATGGTGCACGGTTTGGCAGTGAAGCACCGGGAAT
>NW_021282014.1:0-1203 GCF_002162155.2 Triticum dicoccoides
AACTCTTGGCCTCTAACTTTGCCACTTGTCCTTTCATCATTTTCCGGAGCTTCACCTAATTTCTCAACATTTTTGGGCACTTCGAAAAACCTATCCTAGTTCAAACCTTTTGAATTAAATTCAAAGGAATTTGAATTTAATCTTTCAACTTGACCTTTTTCTATTTTCCCGGACCGTGCACATTTTTCTGAGTCCGTGAAAATTATCTCCGTGCCCAAATTCTTCCTCTAACCTTCTCTTCTCTCTTTTCCTTTCTCCTATTTTTTTGTCACTGTTTTTGTTAAGAGTAGAATCAAGAGAGGGAGAGAAGGGAGCCCAGCAGGCCATTTGGGCCCAGCTGCATCTAACCTAGCCGGCTCCAAGGCCCACTTCCCCGGCCCACCTAACCCTCTAACCTAGCCCGATCCCCTCGCATCTCCCCTCACTCCCTCGTTCGTCCACCGCCGCCAGGGAGAAGCCCCGCACATCGATCTCTCCCTTGTCTCGCTCCTCCCTCGATCCCTCTCCTCCTCTGTTTCCTACCGCCGCCGCGCACACACACACACCCGCATAGCACCCCGCAGCCAGCGCCAGGAGCTCGCCTCTCCTTCGCCATGGCCTCACAGCCTGATCCCCATGGCGCCAGTCTTCGCCGTGCCCCTGCTGCCTTCCTTCCCCGCGCCTCCTCCTCGCCAACTCCCTGTCGCCGAGCGTCGAGGAGAGGAGCCCCTCGAGCACCGGCCGCGCGCCGCGCGCCCAACCTCCTCTTCGCCCGCCTCCTCGTCTGTCCGTCGCCGCCGCGGCGCGGGCCCCGCCTGACGGATCCCCGAGCAGTCTTCCGACGCCGCGCCTCCCCGTCACCCGCGTCTCCTCGCGCTGGCCCCGGCCAGCCGGCCACCGGAGCCTCGCCGACGCCCCGTCCTCGCCTCTCCACACGCTCGCCAGGTCCCCGTGCCGAGCCGGCCCTGCAGCCCCGTCCCCGGCCTCCGATGACTCGCCGCGCCCGCCAAGTTCCTGCGTGAGCCTCCTCTGCTCGCTCGCGTGGGCCGCAGCGGCTGCAAGGCCGGTCGTAGCCAGCCAGCCTCGCCTCTGCTCCGAAACCAGGATCGTCAAGGTCATCTTCGAGAATTTTCGCCAAGTACCACGACATTCGGAGCCCCTTGGAAACGTCAAGTTTGACTACAAAACGTCAAACGTGTACCACTACCGCCGCCCGAACTTCTA
>NW_021282015.1:0-2488 GCF_002162155.2 Triticum dicoccoides
TACAGTCATCAACCGCCCATTTGATCAAAATGGAGTGAAGGGCGGAGAATGATTTCTTTGCGGAGTTGAGCGCTGGTGCTTGAATGGAGGCTGGCAAAGGGAAAGACATGTTTGTCAGAAACTATATGTCTGTAAACATAGAAATGGCTCAAAGAGACATCAAAACACTTGTATCCTTTGTGGAGACTGTTATATCCTAGAAAAATATAATGCTTCAAGGGGTATAGCGAGTTTGTGTTTACTAAAAGGGGCAGAAGTTATGCCAAGCGGCACAACCAAAAATTCGAAGCAAAGAATAATCTGGCTTTTTCCAAATAGTAAGGAATGCCTCATCTCAAAATTTGAGAGGCATGAAAGCATGGGCAAGTAAGGAAAGACCAATTTGCACAATATGTTTATTCTTGCATTCAGCGGATCCATTCTGCTGATTAGCATGGGTGCATGGCACGTGAAGCATGGTACAAATACGCTCAAAGAAGGAGTTGAGCTTTTGATACTCGCCCCCCAGTCGGCTTGCATAGCAATAATCTTTAGATAAAATAGTCATTCAACATGTTATTGAAAAAACTGAAACTTCTAAAGCACAACAGACTTATTTTTAAGCAAATAATATCCATCTGAACTTGCTAAAATGATCGATAAAGCTAACATAGTATTTTTGTCTCTCAACAGAAACAGGCCGAGTGCCTCCAAACAACTTAAAAAACAAGCTCTATAGGACATTTAGACTCGCTAGTTGATTGAGGGTATGGTAATTGAGGGCTCTTGGCCATTTGACACCCATCACAATGCAAACGATGATCATATTTACTAGACTTTGAAAGACTATTATTTTGAAGAATTTGCTGCACCGCCGAAAGTGAGGGATGCCCTAGACTCTTATGTCACTGAGACGTTTGACCGTGCCAAGCACTTGTCGTCCACGATTCGTTGCAAACCCCTCGGATTTTCTTCCTCCTTGGCTACTCGACATCTTACCATGCTTGCACACCTTTGTCGGTCATCCTCGTGCCTTGATGGCCGCTATTTTGGGCTCAAAGCTGTCGGCCGCCGGTAGACCTCCACCACCTTGAAATTGTTCGATGTTTTGCCTAGGTTATTTTTTTTTTGGTTTTTTTTGTCTCGTTTTGCTTTGTCCAATTCAATTGAGTAGAATCGTTTCAATTGAAGATGAACATGCTGAGAGAGATGATCTTTGAGGACTCATCGTTATCCAAGGACTTGGCGGTCGGACGAGTTTGATCGGCGGTGGTGAGGGAGATGGAGGTGAGAGAGGGTAGCGGTGATAGCAACCCTAGTTGGCTGCGCCAAATCCGGCTCTCCCATGCGCGTCATGGTCCAGCTAATTTTATTGATAGATGAACGGAAACAGAGGGGGGTAGGGGGGCGGGCAAGGGAGTACTATTTACACCATGAAATCAAGGTAAGAGCTGATTCATGTATGTAGCGCATGAGCTTTACTATCGATCCACAAACATATACACAAGGAGAGACAATGAAAATGATCTAAATCTGGATAGTTTCCCGTGCACATATACGAGGCGTGCCGTACCCCATGCGCAGTAATCTTCAAAGTACATGGCTGAATGATTGATGTAGTCACATCGATTAATAACTGTTAGATTGTATTTACATGTGTATATTGTAACGTTGTATACCACCTCATTATATATATATATGTGATAGGCCACCCCTAGAGGGTTGTGCCGGTTCCCCCCAAAGCCTATTATCTTACATGGTATCACGCTAGGTCAGGTCGCCATGGCTGATCGTCCGCCGCCGCAGAAGCCACAGGGACATTCAGTCCTACTCCATTGATCCCCACCGGTACATGGACTCTGGGGCGACAGAGCACCTGACCAGTGAGATGGGGAAGCTTCACACTCGTGAACCCTACCATGGCTCCGACAAGATCCACACCGCCAATGGAGCAGGTATGCACATCTCTCATATTGGTCAAGCATCACTTCTCACTAGACATGCCAATAGGAGTCTTCAACTTTGCAATGTTCTTCGAGTTCCATCTGTGACACATAATCTTCTTTCAGTTCCTAAACTCACTCGTGATAATAATGTGCTTTGTGAATTTCATCCTTTTGATCTTTTTATTAAGGATCGGGGCACGAGGGACATTCTTCTTAGTGGACGGCTCTGCCAAGGTCTCTATCGTCTGGAGCATCCTGGCGTCGCTCGCGTCTTTAGTGGAGTTCGGGTATCTCCGTCACAGTGGCATGCTCGTCTTGGTCACCCGGCCACACCTATTGTCCGGCATGTTTTGCGTCGTCATGAGCTTCCTAGTGTGTCTAGTAATAAAGATGTAGCAGTGTGTGATGCTTGTCAGCAGGGGAAGAGTCATCAACTTCCTTTTTCGGAGTCCAGTCGTGAGGTGAAACATCCTTTAGAACTTGTGTTTTCAGATGTATGGGGTCCTGCTCAGACTTCTGTTAGTGGTCATAATTACTATATCAGTTTTGTTGATGCTTACAGC
>NW_021282016.1:0-3116 GCF_002162155.2 Triticum dicoccoides
AGGACATTAAGGATGAAGAGGAAGATGACACTATGGGGAATTACGATTCAGACTGATACACATGGCGAAGATGTTGACGCTACTGCTGCGGATGATGATTAGATTGCTTTTGTCGTATTTGCCTGTCAGAAGACGTTTTTTGATCTACTATGTGAAATTGTGTTTGCTATGACAACTGAAACCTGATGAACTTGTTGTTTAGTATTTTGCTGTGAGAACATCACTTATTATGTATGTTGATTTGTGTTTGGTGATTATATGACGACTAAAACATGATGACATTGTTGTTTAGTTGTACTTATATTTGGTTATGAAACTTGAATTTGATGACATAGTTTGCTGTTGGACTGAAATTTGCTCGACGTCTTCGAATGGGAACAAAGCTGACTCGGCAGGGCCTCTGCTAACTTATTTATTTATTAGCAAAAAGGCCTCTGCTATTTATTTATTTATGAGCAAAATGGGATACCCCCCCCCCATTTCCGTTAATAGAAATCATTAGATGTTCACTCCAAGAAATTCAGGATCCCTTTTTAAATATTATAAGAGCGATATGAACACTCCAAGAAATCCAGACGAGTTGGCGATAGTTCTTGCGGATGACCAAACTAATGTCAATCAGAAAGATGATGGGCATACTCCTACATAAGAAAATGCTAACATCAACATGGATGATAACAATGTGAGCAATCATGAGCCCATATTTAATTCATCTACGGCAATCTGCTAGTGTTGATGAGGCACCAGTTATTATTGTTGATATTTATGATCCAAGCAATTGGGGTAGTCTTGATAACAAAGCGAGGAACATATTAGTGGAAAGGGGGCCTAAAAGCAAAGAAGAAAACACTAAATATCCGTTGGATAAAAATTCACAATATTTTTTCAAAACACTAAAACACTCAAGAAAAATGAGCAATTGAGAGGTGCGTGATAGAAGATGGTTAGTTTTTCCAAAACACACAAAAAAGTTGCTCTGTTTTTGCTTTAAGCTTTTCAATTCCGATAAATGCAAAAGTGCATTTGGTGTCTGAAATGTCAATCATGTAGTGGACAACATATTTAGTTTTGGATGATATGCACACTGATTTTGGATGCACTTAATTGTTTTCTTTGATAAAATTATATCTAAAAATGATGATTACTAGTTAGACATTTATACTAAGGGTCCCGAAGGGCCCCGGATTGTAGTTTCGCCCCGGGCCCCTGAAATCTCAGGAGCGGCCCTACTTTGGCGGTATAGATATTGAGAAACGATGAAGTAATAACATCAAAATAATAATATCCATGAACCTAAGAAGCATAGTTATTACTTTTTCAAAATATACAATGCTTAACGAATGTTATCTCCCCTCATTTTATCATGTTGACATGGCATGACTCTTCACCACATAAATATAAATCATGAGCATCTCGATGTTAAACCAAGCAATCGGATTGTACTTCTAATGTGCTTTGGCATTTTGAGCTCCAATCAATACATGAGCGCGAGCCATGGACATAGCACTAGGTGGAATAGAATGCGGTGGCAGGGATTTATAAGCAAAAGTCAAAAGAAAGTCTCGCATCAACTCGGTGGATCAATGGGCTATGGAGATGCCCATCAATCTATATCAATACAAGGAGTAGAGACTACCATGCAACAGATGCACTAAGATCTATAAGTGTATGAAATCTCAACTGAAACTAAGTGGGTGTGCATCCAACTTGCTTGCTCATGAAGACCTCGGGCATTTGAGGAAGCCCATCATCGGAATATACAAGCCAAGTTCTATAACATTAAATTTCCACTAGTATATGAAAGTGACAACCAGGATTCTCTATATGAAGAACATGGTGCTACTTTGAAGCACAAGTGTGGAAACTGATAGTAACATTGCCCCATCTCTCTTTTATCTCATTTAGTTTTTTTCTGTTTTTCATTCGGTTCCTCATCTCGACTTGTGGGGGAATCATAGTCTCCATCATCCTTTCCTCATTGGGACAATGCTCTACTAATAATGATCATCACACTTTTATTTACTTACAACTCGACGACTACAACAATATAACTATATGAATGCTCTGGCAGTGTACTAGGATGTGCAATGATCTAGCATAACATGTATACAAATGATGAACGGTGGCTAAGCCACAATACTTTGTCAGCTAAATGATCATGCAAAGCAATGTGACAATGAATATGTATGTCGAAAAGGTGGAAATTGCATGGCAATATATCTCGGAATGGTTATGGAAATGCCATAATAGGTAGGTATGGTGGCTATTTTGAGGAAGGTATAAGGAGGCTTATGTGTGATAGAGTGTATCATACGACGGGGTTTGGATGCAACTGCTAAGTTTGCACCAACTCTCGAGATAAAAAAGGGTGATACACGGTACCGAGGAGGCTAGAAAATTGCGGAAAGATAGGAGTGTGTATGATCCATAGACTCACATTCATAGAGAACATCAACGGGTTTTTGTCACATCCCTAGTCCTGGTATGCAGTAGGCTAGCCCTTCATGTGTGCATCATGTTTAACTTTTGAAATGAACTTGAAATGGGGGATGTTCAAACCCTAACATAAAAAGGACTCCACCAGGTCCAACTAAAATATTTTTCAGTGAACCCAAATGGCCTTCAAAAATGTTCATCATTTTTGGAAAATGCTGGAAACAGCAACCAGAGGTGATGCACATTTTTGCATGAAATTTTGGATTGTTGAATTAGCACATATTGTATTTTGAATTGGAGCAAATAAATACTATAAATACTTTATTGCTCCAATAATTCTGATTTTTGTTGAGGGGCTTCGGAATAATCCTTTTAGTCCCTACAAAATTTATCAGAAGCAACAAAATTAGTTTGGTTCAAAAACCAAATTAAAAAAATGTCAGAAATAGAAAACAGAAACAAAATAGAGTAAGGAGAAACTCACCTGGCCTCACCCACCAAAGCCCACCTGGTCGGCCCAGTTGGCCAACCCAACCCACCTGGCCCCTCCCCTGTCGTCTTCCTCCTTGCCAGGAGGACGAGCGCGTGGCTGCAGCGCGCCGGCACGCGCCCCGGCCACCTCCACCCTGCCTGCCTACGTCCCCGTCGCCTGCATCTCTCCCGTGTCGCCACGCACCCCC
>NW_021282018.1:0-659 GCF_002162155.2 Triticum dicoccoides
ATTCCTTTTGTAGTGATTTTCAATTTCACGGCCATTTAGCTCTCTAAACAATTAGGTAAATGACCGAAAAACAACAAATGATGTCAGAACATGTTGGAAATTGATGACGTCGCTTTGAATGATGTATACTGAACACAAAAGAAGTCCGGAGTACAAATAAGTTTAAAAAACATTGAAGTGCCCGTGTAACAAATGAGTTCTCGTCTGAAACCCTGATACTCCGAAAGAGTTTGTCCAGTTTGTACACGAAGTGCATCCAGTTTTTGCCGTGACCCTCTCTACTCTCTCGCACAAGCTATGCGGGCAAAATGATAATACCATGCCAAGTTTCAACATTTTCAGAATTCATTTTGTAGTGATTTTCAATTTCACGGCCATTTAGCTCTCTAAACAATTAGGTAAATGACCGAAAAACAACAAATGATGTCAGAACATGTTGGAAATTGATGACGTCGCTTTGAATGCTGCATACTGAACACAAAAGAAGTACGGAGTTCAAATAAATTTGAAAAACATTGAAGCGCCCGTGAAACAGATGAGTTCTCGTCCGAAACCCTGATACTCCGAAAGAGTTTGTCCAGTTTGTACACGAAGTGCGTCCAGTTTTTGCCGTGACCCTCTATACTCTTTCGCACATGCTATGCGAGTGAAATGATGAT
>NW_021282018.1:2511-5632 GCF_002162155.2 Triticum dicoccoides
CTCCGAAAGAGTTTGTCCAGTTTGTACACGAAGTGCGTCCAGTTTTTGTCGTGACCCTCTCTACTCTTTCGCACATGCTATGCGAGTGAAATGATGATACCATGCCAAGTTTCAACATTTTCAGAATTCATTTTGTAGTGATTTTCAATTTCACGGTCATTTAGCTCTCTAAACAATTAGGTAAATGACCGGAAAACAACAAATGATGTCAGAACATGTTGGAAATTGATGAAGTCACTTTGAATGCTGCATACTGAACACGAAAGAAGTCCAGAGTTCAAATAAGTTTAAAAAACATTGAAGTGCCCGTGTAACAGATGAGTTCTCGTCCGAAACCCTGATACTCCGAAAGAGTTTGTCCAGTTTGCACACGAAGTGCGTCCAGTTTTTTTGTGACCCTTTCTACTCTTTCGCACATGCAATGCAGGTGAAATGATGATACCATGCCAAGTTTCAACATTTTTATAATTCATTTTGTAGTGATTTTCAATTTCACGGTCATTTACCTCTATAAACAATTAGGTAAATGACCAAAAAACAACAAAAGATGTCAGAACATGTTGGAAATTGATGATGTCGCTTTGAATGCTGCATACTGAACACAAAAGAATTCAAGAGTTCAAATAAGTTTAAAAAACATTGAAGCGCCCGTGTAATAGCTGAGTTCTCGTCTGAAACCCTAATACTCCGAAAGAGTTTGTCCAGTTTGAACACGAAGTGCATCCAGTTTTTGCCGTGACCATATCTACTCTCTCGCACAAGCTATGCAGGCGAAATGATGATACCATGCCAAGTTTCAACATTTTCAGAATTTCTTTTGTAGTGATTTTCAATTTCACGGCCATTTAGCTCTCTAAACAATTAGGTAAATGACCGAAAAACAACAAATGATGTCAGAACATGTTGGAAATTGATGACGTCGCTTTGAATGATGTATACTGAACACAAAAGAAGTCCGGAGTACAAATAAGTTTAAAAAACATTGAAGTGCCCGTGTAACAAATGAGTTCTCGTCTGAAACCCTGATACTCCGAAAGAGTTTGTCCAGTTTGTACATGAAGTGCATCTAGTTTTTGCCGTGACCCTCTCTACTCTCTCGCACAAGCTATGCGGGCAAAATGATAATACCATGCCAAGTTTCAACATTTTCAGAATTCATTTTGTAGTGATTTTCAATTTCACGGCCATTTAGCTCTCTAAACAATTAGGTAAATGACCGAAAAACAACAAATGATGTCAGAACATGTTGGAAATTGATGACGTCGCTTTGAATGCTGCATACTGAACACAAAAGAAGTACGGAGTTCAAATAAATTTATAAAACAATGAAGCGCCCGTGAAACAGATGAGTTCTCGTCCGAAACCCTGATACTCCGGAAGAGTTTGTCCAGGTTGTACACGAAGTGCGTCCAGTTTTTGCCGTGACCCTCTCTACTCTTTCGCACATGCTATGCGAGTGAAATGATGATACCTTGCCAAGTTTCAACATTTTCAGAATTTATTTTGTAGTGATTTTCAATTTCACGGTCATTTAGCTCTCTAAACAATTAGGTAAATGACCGAAAAACAACAAATGATGTCAGAACATGTTGGAAATTGATGATGTCGCTTTGAATGCTGCATACTAAACACAAAAGAAGTCTGGAGTTCAAATAAGTTTAAAAAACATTGAAGTGCCCGTGTAACAGATGAGTTCTCGCCCGAAACCCTGATACTCCGAAAGAGTTTGTCCAGTTTGTACATGAAGTGCATCCAGTTTTTGCCGTGACCCTCTCTACTCTTTCACACATGCTATGCGGGTGAAATGATGATACCATGCCAAGTTTCAACATTTCCAGAATTCATTTTGTAGTGATTTTCAATTTCACGGTCATTTAGCTCTCTAAACAATTAGCTGAATGACCGAAAAACATCAAATGATGTCAGAACATGTTGGAAATTTATGACGTCGCTTTGAATGCTGCATACTGAACACAAAATAATTCCGGAGTTCAAATAAGTTTAAAAAACATTGAAGCGCCCGTGTAACAGATGAGTTCTCGTCCAAAACCCTGATACTCCGAAAGAGTTTGTCCAGTTTGTACACGAAGTGCATCCAGTTTTTGCCGTGGCCCTCTCTACTCTTTCGCACAAGCTATGCGGGTGAAATGATGATACCATGCCAAGTTTCAACATTTTCAGAATTCCTTTTGTAGTGATTTTCAATTTCACGGCCATTTAGCTCTCTAAACAATTAGGTAAATGACCGAAAAACAACAAATGATGTCAGAACATGTTGGAAATTGATGACGTCGCTTTGAATGCTGCATACTGAACACAAAAGAAGTACGGAGTTCAAATAAGTTTAAAAAACATTGAAGTGCCCGTGTAACAGATGAGTTCTCGTCCGAAACCCTGATACTCCGAAAGAGTTTGTCCAGTTTGCACACGAAGTGCATCCAGTTTTTTTGTAACCCTCTCTACTCTTTCGCACATGCTATGCATGTGAAATGATGATACGATGCCAAGTTTCAACATTTTCAGAATTCATTTTGTAGTGATTTTCAATTTCACGGTCATTTACCTCTGTAAACAATTAGGTAAATGACCGAAAAACAACAAAAGATGTCAGAACATGTTGGAAATTGATGATGTCGCTTTGGATGCTGCATACTGAACACGAAAGAAGTCCGGAGTTCAAATAAGTTTAAAAAACATTGATGTGCTCGTGTAACAGATGAGTTCTCGTCCGAAACCCTTTTACTCTGAAAGAGTTTGTCCAATTTGTACACAAAGTGCGTCCAGTTTTTGCCGTGACCCTCTCTACTCTTTCGCACATGCTCTGCGGGTGAAATGATGATACCATGCCAAGTTTCAACATTTTCAGAGTTCATTTTGTAGTGACTTTCAATTTCACGGTCATTTAGCTCTCTAAACAATTAGGTAAATGGCCGAAAAACAACAAATGATGTCAGAACATGTTGGAAATTGATGACGTCGCTTTGAATGCTGCATACTGAACACAAAAGAAGTCCGGAGTTCAAATAAGTTTAAAAAACATTGAAGTGCCCATGTAACAGATGAGTTCTCGTCCGAAACCCTGATACTCCGAAAGAGTTTGTCCAGTTTGTACACGAAGTGC
>NW_021282019.1:0-1285 GCF_002162155.2 Triticum dicoccoides
CTACGGAGTTGACGACCCCTCTCTCTTGCCAGAGCAACCAGGCAAGCCCCCCCTTTGATCACCAGATATCGCCTACTCTTCTCTATACTGCTTGCATTAGAGTAGTGTAGCATGTTACTGCTTTCCGTTAATCCTATTCTGATGCATAGCCTGTCATTGCTGCTACAGTCATTGATACCTTACCCGCAATCCTAAATGCTTAGTATAGGATGCTAGTTTATCATCATTGGCCCTACATTCTTGTCAGTCTGCCTTGCTATACTATCGGGCCGTGATCACTTGGGAGGTGATCACGGGTATATACTATACATTCATACATACTATACAGATGGTGACTAAAGTCGGGTCAGCTCATTGAGTACCCGCAAGTGATTCTGACGAGGGGGCTGAAAGGACAGGTGGCTCCATCCCGGTAGAGGTGGGCCTGGGTTCCCGACGGCCCTCTACTGTTACTTTGTGGCGGAGCGACAGGGCAGGTTGAGACCACCTAGGAGACAGGTGGGCCTGGCCTTGTTCGGCATTCGCGGATACTTAACACGCTTAACGAGATCTTGGTATTTGATCTGAGTCTGGCTACGAGCCTATACGCACTAACCATCTACGTGGGAGTAGTTATGGGTATCCCGACGTCGTGGTATCAGCCGAAGCACTTCAGACGTCAGCGACGGAGCGGCGCGCGCCGAATTGGACTGGAACGCCACTAGGCTAGGTCTGCTTTCGGCCGCCCACGCAACGTGCAGGTGTGCTCAGGGCGATGGGCCCAGACCCCTGCGCGCTTAGGTTTAGACCGGCGTGCTGACCGCTCTGTTTTGCCTAGGTGGGGCTGCGACGTGTTGATCTTCCGAGGCCGGGCATGACCCAGGAAAGTGTGTCCGGCCAAATGGGATCGAGCGTGTTGGGTTATGTGGTGCACCCCTGCAGGGAAGTTAATCTATTCGAATAGCCGTGATCTTCGGTAACAGGACGACTTGGAGTTGTACCTTGACCTTATGACAACTAGAACCGGATACTTAATAAAACACACCCTTCAAAGTTCCACAGACAACCCGGTGATCGCTTTTCCGCAGGGCGACGAGGAGAGGATCGCCGGGTAGGATTATGCTATGAGATGCTATTTGGAGATGTTACTTGGAGATGCTACTTGGAGGACTTCAATCTACTCTCTTCTACATGCTGCAAGACGGAGGCTGCCAGAAGCGTAGTCTTCGACAGGATTAGCTATCCCCCTCTTATTCTGGCATTCTGCAGTTCAGTCCACTGATATGGCCTCTTTACACATATACCC
>NW_021282020.1:0-1542 GCF_002162155.2 Triticum dicoccoides
GCTTGTTGTCTTGTCTTGATGATTGATTCCAACACTTAACTTTCAGTTTTGCAGGCAACAGGGAAGAGATCCATTTGGGGGGGAGGTAGGTACACCAAAGAGTTTCAGGTTTCAGACTCAGACTTGTATTGGCAACGGAAATTCAGAGTTTCAGGTTTGCAACTCACGCCCACACGTGTAGTTAGCTTTTCGGTATCGCTGGTCAGGCTGGCTGTTGCTCTATATGGTCAAGATATATAATCTATCTTGTAATTGTTGCTACATTTGCATTTTCTCAAGATGCAAGTTCAGTACCTCGCTCTGCTTTAGTTGATGAACTCCACAAATGCAATCCGAGCTGATTGCAGGTCTTTCTCTTCTTCTGCATAATCATGGAAATGGTCCATCCTTGTTACGTACTATACATGGGAGGGCAGGGAATATACATATGTGTGTGTTATGTATGCATGCATGTATGTGTAGTTAACTTGAGCGTTTCTGGTCTGGCTGGCTTTTTCACCACCTCCAAGAAATATTCTATCTTCCATTGTTTCTACATTACTATTATTATCTTCTCGAGATATTCAAGTCCAGTACCTCGTCCTTAGAGGCAAAGGATGGTCTGCTCTTGTCTTCTATATTTACTTACGGGGACAAAAAGGCTCGCTCCGTTTTGGATTCGTAGAATGGGACGACAATCCTTTGCTGCCAAATAAGCTCCTCCTCGGTAGATTTGATTACTAGCATGCTCCTGCTGCTAAATCAACAATTAACAATGAATGGTCTTCACCGCCAATCATTGGATTTGGTTAGCACCAATCTGCTCCTAGCACGGCTCCTCTGTTTTGGTGATTACTTGCTGCCCTAAATTATAGTCTACTTACACATCACCTAGTTTTGCTTCTGTTTGTTTGTACGTATATGCAGCAGCAGAAGCATCTTTTGGTTCAATTAGAATGCACATCTAGCATTCTTTTGGTTCAGTTAAAACAATCTTTCATTGCTTCCTATATATCGAGCTTCCACAAACATGGGTCCATAATTATTGTGTCGATGCCGTGTGCATTATTCTATTTTGACCTTCATTTAGAAGCATGGAAGATTTAGAAGGCATATGTATGTAGACTGGATATTTGTGTGTAGTAATGTTTTGTTGCTTATTGCTTTGGATACTTTTTGTGTATGCTTTGCTGATACTTGTCTTAGGAAAGCTGACACTGCTTTATCTAATTAAGTTCTTCGTGTCTTCCTTTTAATCTTAGAATGGCACAGTCATATGTATCCAGTTTGAAACTGCTTGTAAATTATTCCAGTTTGAAACTGAGATCTGCATGTACACCATCGAGTAAAGCTATTTCAGACACAATAAAGTTGCAAGATTCAGATACTTCATAGACATGTGTGTGTTGCTTTTGTTTCTGCTAAACTGTCTATGGTAGATAAACTGAGCGTTGTGGCCATGCTTGATGCAGGAGCTCAAGAACCTGCGGCCGCAGCTCTACTCCGCCTCCGAGTACTGCGAGAAGTCCTACCTCAGCACCCACCAGAAGTAGATGTGAGTAG
>NW_021282021.1:0-1338 GCF_002162155.2 Triticum dicoccoides
TATTCGAATAGCCGTGTCCGCGGTAAAGGACTTCTGGGTTGCTTATATCAGTTCATAGACAAGTGAAAGTGGATACTCTAAAATACGCAAGATAAGCGTGAGTGCTATGGATGGCGTTCTCGTAGGGAGACGGGAGCGGATCCATAGTGGTGTATTGATATGGTGAATATGTGGACTCGTGTGCGCCACCTCAAAAGAGTCGCTTGCAGTCGTAGTTTAGGATAGCCACCGAGTCAAAGCTGGCTTGCTGCAGTTAAACCCCACCACCCCTTTGTTGATAATGATGCATATGTAGTTAGTTCTGATGTAAGTCTTGCTGGGTACATTTGTACTCACGTTTGCCTATTTTATGTTTTTGCAGAGAGACTTCAGTCTCACTAGTAATTCCGCGTGGTCTTCGACGTTTAGCTTGTTACCTCAGCTACGATCTTGTGCCTCGGCAGGATTTGATAGATAGTCAGGCTTCTCAGCCTTTTTCATTTATAGATGTCTGTACTCAGACATGATAGCTTCCGCTTGTGCTTTGTTTTGTATGCTCTGAATGTTGGGTCATGAGACCCCTGTTTGTAATATCTCACTCCTCGGAGCCTATTGAATAAATACTTGAGTCGTAGAGTCATGTTGTGATGCCATGTTGTATTTGCACATATCGAGCATATTGTGTGTATGTTATTGAAATGCTTGGTATGTGTGGGATCTGACCATCTAGTTGTTTATCTTTAGTAGCCTCTCTTACCGGGAAATGTCTCCTAGTGTTTCCACCGAGCCATGGTAGCTTGCTACTGCTCCGGAACACTTAGGCTGGCCGGCATGTGTCCTTCTTTGTTCCTGTGTCTGTCCCTTTGGGGAAATGTCACGCGATGAATACTGGAGTCCTGTTAGCCCGCTACAGCCCGGTTCACTGGAGTCCTGCTAGCCCAGTGCTACAGCCTGGATTCACTCGCTGATGACCGACACGTTCGATGCTGGGTCATGGATGCCTGTCCCTGTAAGTCTGTGCCACTTTGGGTTTACGACTAGCCATGTCAGCCCGGGCTCCTTATCATATGGATGCTAGCGACACTGTCATATACGTGTGCCAAAAGGCGCAAACAGTCCCGGGCTAAGGTAAGGCGACACCCGTGGGAATACCGTGCGTGAGGCCGCAAAGTGATATGAGGTGTTACATGCTAGATCGATGTGGCATTGAGTCGGGGTCCTGACAGCGTTGGTATCAGAGCTTGACTGCCTGTAGGATTACCAAGCCAAACTGGTCGAAGTTGAGTCTAGAAATTCTTTAGTTATATGTAGGGGAATTGATTGTGGGATGGAACGTAAGGCTCTTTTTACTCCTTATAC
>NW_021282022.1:0-1300 GCF_002162155.2 Triticum dicoccoides
CGTTGATAACGGGATCACATCATTAGGAGAATGATGTGATGGACAAGACCCAATCCTAAGCCTAGCACAAAGATCGTGTAGTTCGTATGTTAAAGCTTTTCTATTGTCAAGTATCATTTCCTTAGACCATGAGATTGTGCAACTCCCGGATACCGTAGGAGTTCTCTGGGTGTGCCAAACGTCACAACGTAACTGGGTGGCTATAAAGGTTCACTACAGGTATCTTCGAAAGTGTCTGTTGGGTTGGCACGAATCGAGACTGGGATTTGTCACTCCGTGTAACGGAGAGGTATCTCTGGGCCCACTCGGTAGGACATCATCATAATGTGCACAATGTGACCAAGGAGTTGATCACGGGATGATGTGCTACGGAACGAGTAAAGAGACTTGCCGGTAACGAGATTGAACAAGGTATCGGATACCGACGATCGAATCTCGGGCAAGTACAATACCGCTGGACAAAGGGAATTGTATACGGGATTGATTGAATCTTGACATCGTGGTTCATCCGATGAGATCATCGTGGAACATGTGGGAGCCATCATGGGTATCCAGATCCCGCTGTTGGTTATTGGTCGGAGAGTTGTCTCGGTCATGTCTGCATGGTTCCCGAACCCGTAGGGTCTACACACTTAAGATTCAGTGACGCTAGAGTTGTTATGGGAAATAGTATGTGGTTACCGAAGGTCGTTCGGAGTCCCGGATGAGATCCCGGACATGACGAGGAGCTCCGGAATGGTCCGAAGGTGAAGATCGGTATATTGGACGAAGGGTATTGGAGTCCGGAATTGTTCCGGAGATACCAGCGTGTCCGAAAGGGGTTTCGGAGGCCCCGGCAAGCGTTGGGGGGCCTTATGGGCCAAGGGGAGAGGGCACATCAGCCCACTAAGGGGCTGAGCGCCCCTCCCACCCCATCTCACGTAACCAGGAGAGGTGGGGGCGCCACCCCTAGGGCAGCCGCCCCTCCCGGCTTGGGGGGCAAGTTTCCTAGGGGGTGGGGGCGCCCAAACCCATCTAGGGTTTCCCCTGTGGCCGCCGCCCCTCCCCTAGGGAACCCTAGGGCGCCTCCCCCTCCTCCCTCCCCCTATATATAGTGAGGGAGAGAGACGACAGCTGGACCCTTCCCTTGACGCAGCCCTCTCCCTCCTCCAACACCTCGTCCTCCTCCGTAGTGCTTGGCGAAGCCCTGCCGGAGAACCATGAGCTCCATCACCACCATGCCGTCGAGCTGTCAGAGTTTTCCCTCAACTTATCCTCTCCCTTTGCTGGATCAAGAAGGAGGAGACATCCCCGGGCTATA
>NW_021282023.1:0-1193 GCF_002162155.2 Triticum dicoccoides
TTTTTTAGTGAGATTTGAGAAGAGAATAGTCAAAACTCTACGTCAGGATGCCTTACCAGAGCGATGAGGAGACTGGGAAGCAAAAAGAATTCCTAAGCTCTCCGATATATAATTCCTAAGGACTCAAAACATTTTCCTAGACACAACTCGGCTGCTAAAAACGATCAAGCAATGGGGCTCCTAAGGTCGGGGAAGGCTCTGATTACCAACTTGTAACGCCCTCGATGCGGCTATATCTCCCACGTGTCGAGGCACGACTTAGAGGCATAACCGCATTGAAAGCAATGTCGCAAGTCAGGCAATTATTACAACATCCCATGCAATATATAATAAAAGGGGGAGATAACATAGTTGGCTTACACTCGCCACGTCACATCAGAGTACATAAATAACATCCATCAAACAAATCACTCATGGCCCGACTACGGTGCCAAAATAGAAAAGACCCCCAACATGCGACAAGGCCCTGAATCGATAACCCCAACTAGGCACCACTACTGGTCATCCGGAAAAGACACGTAGTATCGCTGAGAGTCCTCGTCGAACTCCCACTTGAGCTCGTAATCGTCAACTGGAGCAGAAACACCTGGACCTGCATCTGGAGTTGTAGTATCTGTGAGCCACAGGGACTCAGCAATCTCGCACCCTCGCGATCAAAATTATTTAAGCTCATAGGAATGGATAAGGCAAATATATGTGGAGCTGCAGCAAGCGACTAGCATATGTGGTGGCTAACTTATATGCAAAAGAGAGCGAGAAGAGAAAGCGAAGCACGAGCGAGAAACTAAGGAACATCCTGCGCAAGCATAACTCCAACACCGTGTCCACTTCCCGGACTCCGCCGAGAAGGGGCCATCACGGTAACACACACGGTTGATTCATTTTAATTAAGTTAAGTTAAAGTTATCTACAACCGGACATTAACAAATTCCCATCTGCCCATAACCGCGGGCACGGCTTTCGAAAGTTCAATCCCTGCAGGGGAGTCCCAACTTAGCCCATGACAAGCTCTCACGGTCAACGAAGGAATAGACCTCCTCCCAAGACGTTCCGATCAGACTCGGTATCTCGGTAACTCAAGACACTTCGACAGGTTAAAACAAGACCAGCAACACCGCCCGAATGTGCCGACAAATCCCGATAGGAGCTGCACATATCTCTTTCTCAGGGCACACTCAGATTGTCCTAGGTAC
>NW_021282024.1:0-1070 GCF_002162155.2 Triticum dicoccoides
ATGGAATCGCTTCGGGACCCCTAAATGATGAGTAATAGTCCATGAATCGCGTCAGAATTGGCCAAAACTGTGAGTCTTGGCGACAGAGACGCAAACGCACCCCGGGGATTGTAAATCATGGAAATCGCTCTGGGACACCAAAACGGTGAGTAATAGTACACAAAACGGACCAGAAACTGGCCAAAATTGAGAGTGTCATTGACCGACACGTAAACGCACCATGGGGTTCATAAATCGTGGAAATCACGCTTGGACACAAAAACAGAGTAATAGTCCAAGAAACGGGCCAGAATCGAACAAAACTGTGAGTGTTGATGACCGACACGTAAACGGACCTTAGGGTTCAACCACCATGGAATCGCTTCGGGACCCCTAAATGATGAGTAATAGTCCATGAATCGCGTCAGAATTGGCCAAAACTGTGAGTGTTGGCGACAGAGACACAAACGCACCCCGGGGATTGTAAATCGTGGAAATCGCTCTGGGACGCCAAAACGGTGAGTAATAGTACACAAAACGGACCAGAAATTGGCCAAAATTGTGAGTGTCATTGACCGACACGTAAATGCACCAGGGGGTTCGTAAATCGTGGAAATCACGCTTGGACCCAAGAACAGAGTAGTAGTCCAAGAAACGGGCCAGAACCGGCCAAAACTGCGAGTGTTGATGACCGACACGTAAATGCACCCTGCGGTTCGTTAACCGTGGAAATCACTCCGGGGCCCCAAAACAGTGAGTAATAGTCCATGAAACAGGCCAGAATCAGCCAAAACTGTGAGTGTTGATGACTAACACGTAAGTGCGCCTTGGGGATCAACCACTATGGAAATCACTTCAGGACTAGAAAACGGTGACTAAAAGTCCACAAAATGCGTTAGAATTGGCCAAAACTGTGAGTGTTCATAACCAACACGTAAGCGCACCCAGGGGTTCGTTAATCGTGGAAATTATTGCGGGGCCCCAAAACAATGAGTAATTGTCCACGAAACGGGCCAGAATTGGCCAAAACTACTAGTATTGATGACCGACATGTAAACGCACCCCGCGGTTCGTTAATCGTGGAAATCACA
>NW_021282025.1:0-1393 GCF_002162155.2 Triticum dicoccoides
GCACAAAGAGGACCGTAAGTCGGACGGGGAGTTGAGACACACCGCAGATGGAACGCAATGGAGAAAGATCGACAGAGAGTTCAAAGATTTTGCAGCTGACGCAAGGAACATAAGATTTGGTCTAAGTACAGATGGCATGAATCCTTTTGGCGAGCAGAGCTCCAGCCATAGCACCTGGCCCGTGACTCTATGCATCTACAACCTTCCTCCTTGGTTGTGCATGAAGCGGAAGTTCATTATGATGCCAGTGCTCATCCAAGGTCCGAAGCAACCCGGCAACGACATCGATGTGTACCTAAGGCCATTAGTTGATGAACTTTTACAGCTGTGGGGCAGACCTGGTGTCCGTGTGTGGGATGAGCACAAAAAAGAGGAATTTAACCTACGAGCGTTGCTTTTCGTAACCATCAACGATTGGCCTGCTCTTAGTAACCTTTCGGGACTGTCAAATAAGGGATATAATGCATGCACGCACTGCTTACATGAGACTGAAAGTGTACATTTGCCAAATTGTAAGAAGAACGTGTACCTTGGGCATCGTCGATTTCTTCCGAAAATTCATCCAGTAAGAAAGAAAGGCAAGCATTACAACGGCAAGGCAGATCACCGGCCAAAGCCTGCGGAACGCACTGGTGCTGAGGTATTTGATATGGTCAAGGATTTGAAAGTCATCTTTGGAAACGGTCCTGGCGGACAATCAGTTCCGAAGGGAGCTGACGGGCACGCAGCCATGTGGAAGAAGAAATCTATATTCTGGGAGCTAGAATATTGGAAAGTCCTAGAAGTCCGCTCTGCAATCGACGTGATGCACGTTACGAAGAATATTTGCGTGAACCTCCTAAGCTTCTTGGGCGTGTATGGGAAGACAAATGATACAAAGGAAGCACGGCAGGACCAGCAACGTTTGAAAGACCCTGATTCCGGAATGGTTTCAAGGTCGTGCCAGCTACGCTCTGACCAAAGAAGAGAAGGTCATCTTTTTTGAATGCCTGAGCAGTATGAAGGTCCCGTCTGGATTCTCGTCCAATATAAAGGGAATAATAAACATGGCGGAGAAAAAGTTCCAAAATCTGAAGTCTCACGACTGCCACGTGATTATGACGCAATTGCTTCCGATTGCTTTGAGGGGGCTCCTGCCGGAAAATGTTCGAGTAGCCATTGTGAAGCTATGTGCATTCCTCAATGCAATCTCTCAGAAGGTAATCAATCCAGAAGATCTACCACGGTTACAGAACGATGTGATCCAATGTCTTGTCAGTTTCGAGTTGGTGTTCCCGCCATCCTTCTTCAATATTATGACGCACCTCTTGGTTCACCTAGTCGAAGAGATTTTCATTCTCGGTCCTGTATTTCTACACAATATGTTCCCCTTCGAGAGGTTCATGGGAGTATT
>NW_021282026.1:0-1697 GCF_002162155.2 Triticum dicoccoides
TCGTTTTATTTCCTGTTCAGCTTTGCAAGCAAGATGAAACAAATGGTCCATAGGATAACACTATTCATGAATTAGTATCTCTTGAATATCACGGTTTAATCCTCCCCAAAATCTATCCATAAAATCATCTTCACTTTCTTCTAAAGAGGAATGCAACAAGGTAGTTTGTAAATCATCATAATATTTTGTTACAGTTTCACTACCTTGTTTTAAGTGTTGCAACTTCTTAATCATGTCACGAGTATAATAAGCAGGGACGAAAGTATGTCGCATGGCAAGTTTCAAATCATCCCAAGTAGTAGGTATATAATCAGGGTGTAACCGACAATATTCACTCCACCAAACCAAAGCATAACCAGTGAAAGAACCAACCGCAACCTGAACCTTTTTATGTTCATCGAAATTATGGGAAGCAAATATATTTTTTATGTCGAACTCCCACTCAATATATAAAGCAGGTCTAAAACGGCCATTAAATGGTGGTATAGATACATTAACCTGATCATGTGCATTTGGATGTTTGTGCACCTCTCGTGACGGTTGTGGTATTTGCAAAGGTGGTGGCACGTCTCCCGCGATCGACAAAGCCCATGAATTGACTCTGGATCCTGTCATAATTAGTAGAACAAGAAACAAAACCCAAAAATAATGTTCCTATAACTACTAGGATGTGGTGATAAAACGCTCACAGTAAAGCAAATATCAATGTCTTACAAGTTCTTACCATGCAGCAGGCGGTGATCGGCAACCAGCGGTGTCAAGTAACTCCGAATATTGAGTAAAGCGATTGCCAGGGGAGCGTACGTATACACGGTGTAGAAATATGTGGAGCTGGGTTGGCTATATATGGTAGCAAAAGATTAGCAATAATCAATTGAAAGATGCAATGTTGAATAAACGCTCAACGACGGTACTGTGCTGGTCCTAGGCTAGACCGGAGTAGAGACGCGAGCCTAGAACACTAATGAGGTCACGGGTAGCACAACTAGCATCAATGAAGGATACTAAGTAGCTCTGGACAGCAAGATATAAGTAAAGATCACAACGGCAGTAAAGATAATGATGAAAAACAACTGCCAAACAGGATATACAACAACTCTCTCTTCAACTTTCCTCTTAAAAAGTTTGAGCCAATTTTCTGATAAATTCTTTCAAAGAATGCTACTAACTCAAGCTTTCCAATGCAAAAAGAATCACTCAATTCCGAGTTGATATGAGGAGTCAAAGAATTCTAAAACTGGCCTGAAAAATTGGAACAAGCTGTGTTCACGAACTTCAGAGGGAAAAAAGACCTATTTAGAAGCCGATTTTGAGCTGTCAAATATTGAACTAGCTTATGCAACTATTTAGATGTGGCTCGTCGCTAGCTTCAATTTGAGTACTCACGGAGCCAAAACGGACTTCGTATGAGGAAGATACACCTGTTTTACTGAACAGTGCGCAAAACAGATTCCAAATCCGAATTCTGGTACGAGATTGATTCTAGATAGATCCGATTTTTTTTCTTCTCTCTTTTTTTTTCTCACGCTTTTTTTTCTTTTTCTTCTCTCTCTTTTTCTTTTTTTTTTCCTTTTTTCTCTTTTTTTTGTCTATCTTCTTTTTTTTTTCTTTCCAAGACAAACTAGATAAGATGCAGATTGGATCAGGCGAAGATGTGAATGACCTCAACTATGATTATGACAATGAACAGTGCGTAC
>NW_021282027.1:0-1664 GCF_002162155.2 Triticum dicoccoides
TCGTTTTATTTCCTGTTCAGCTTTGCAAGCAAGATGAAACAAATGGTCCATAGGATAACACTATTCATGAATTAGTATCTCTTGAATATCACGGTTTAATCCTCCCCAAAATCTATCCATAAAATCATCTTCACTTTCTTCTAAAGAGGAATGCAACAAGGTAGTTTGTAAATCATCATAATATTTTGTTACAGTTTCACTACCTTGTTTTAAGTGTTGCAACTTCTTAATCATGTCACGAGTATAATAAGCAGGGACGAAAGTATGTCGCATGGCAAGTTTCAAATCATCCCAAGTAGTAGGTATATAATCAGGGTGTAACCGACAATATTCACTCCACCAAACCAAAGCATAACCAGTGAAAGAACCAACCGCAACCTGAACCTTTTTATGTTCATCGAAATTATGGGAAGCAAATATATTTTTTATGTCGAACTCCCACTCAATATATAAAGCAGGTCTAAAACGGCCATTAAATGGTGGTATAGATACATTAACCTGATCATGTGCATTTGGATGTTTGTGCACCTCTCGTGACGGTTGTGGTATTTGCAAAGGTGGTGGCACGTCTCCCGCGATCGACAAAGCCCATGAATTGACTCTGGATCCTGTCATGATTAGTAGAACAAGAAACAAAACCCAAAAATAATGTTCCTATAACTACTAGGATGTGGTGATAAAACGCTCACAGTAAAGCAAATATCAATGTCTTACAAGTTCTTACCATGCAGCAGGCGGTGATCGGCAACCAGCGGTGTCAAGTAACTCCGAATATTGAGTAAAGCGATTCCCAGGGGAGCGTACGTATACACGGTGTAGAAATATGTGGAGCTGGGTTGGCTATATATGGTAGCAAAAGATTAGCAATAATCAATTCAAAGATGCAATGTTGAATAAACGCTCAACGACGGTACTGTGCTGGTCCTAGGCTAGACCGGAGTAGAGACGCGAGCCTAGAACACTAATGAGGTCACGGGTAGCACAACTAGCATCAATGAAGGATACTAAGTAGCTCTGGACAGCAAGATATAAGTAAAGATCACAACGGCAGTAAAGATAATGATGAAAAACAACTGCCAAACAGGATATACAACAACTCTCTCTCCAACTTTCCTCTTAAAAAGTTTGAGCCAATTTTCTGATAAATTCTTTCAAAGAATGCTACTAACTCAAGCTTTCCAATGCAAAAAGAATCACTCAATTCCGAGTTGATATGAGGAGTCAAAGAATTCTAAAACTGGCCTGAAAAATTGGAACAAGCTGTGTTCACGAACTTCAGAGGGCAAAAAGACCTATTTAGAAGCCGATTTTGAGGTGTCAAATATTGAACTAGCTTATGCAACTATTTAGATGTGGCTCGTCGCTAGCTTCAATTTGAGTACTCACGGAGCCAAAACGGACTTCGTATGAGGAAGATACACCTGTTTTACTGAACAGTGCGCAAAACAGATTCCAAATCCGAATTCTGGTACGAGATTGATTCTAGATAGATCCGATTTTTTTTCTTCTCTCTTTTTTTTTCTCACGCTTTTTTTTCTTTTTCTTCTCTCTCTTTTTCTTTTTTTTCCTTTTTTCTCTTTTTTTTGTCTATCTTCTTTTTTTTTTCTTTCCAAGACAAACTAGATAAGATGCAGATTGGATCAGGCGAAGATGTGAATGACCTC
>NW_021282028.1:0-971 GCF_002162155.2 Triticum dicoccoides
TTCTACTTCAACTGCACCAGCACCTCAATTAGGTGCCTCCTCCAGTCGTGATACAAGAAAACAGGCACAACCACCATTATCTGCCAAGAGCGCACCTGCTGGGCCTGCACGGAGTTCTTCTTCTTCCATGGCATCAACAGGGCACACAAGTGATATTATTTGTCGTCGTTGTAAGGGAGGAGGTCATTATGCGAGAGAATGCAAATCTCCGCGTGTGATGATTGCTACCGCGGATGGTGGATATGAGTCCGCTAGTGACTATGATGAGGAGACTTTGGCTCTTATTACACGTGAAGAACATGGTGGAGATGATTCTGATCATGAGACGCAATACATGGCTCTTGAAGACGCTGACAGGTATGAATGTTTAGTTGCTCAACGTGTTTTGAGTGTGCAGGTCACACAAGCTGAGCAAAATCAGAGGCACAATTTGTTCCATACCAAGGGAGTTGTGAAAGAATGTTCTGTGCGCGTCATCATAGATGGAGGGAGCAGCAACAACTTGGCTAGCATGGAGATGGTGGAGAAGCTTTCTCTCACCACAAGACCACATCCACATCCTTACTACATCCAATGGTTCAACAACAGCGGCAAGGTTAAGGTAACACGTACTGTTCGTGTGCATTTTAGTATATCTACATATGCTGATTATGTTGATTGTGATGTGGTACCTATGCAAGCATGTTCCTTATTACTTGGTAGACCATGGCAATTTGATAAAAATTCTGTACACCATGGTAGAAACAATCAGTATACTCTTGTTCATAAGGATAAAAATATTACTTTGCTTCCTATGACTCCTGATTCTATTTTGAAAGATGATATTCATAGAGCTAATAAAGCACAACAAGAGAAGAATAAGAGTGAAAATCAGATTGTGGCAATAGAATTTGAGCAACAAATGAAGCCTAATAATAAACCATCTAGTGTTGCTTCTGAAATTAAATTGAAAAGTGCATGTTTATTTGCCA
>NW_021282029.1:0-2516 GCF_002162155.2 Triticum dicoccoides
ACAACATATAGGTAGGTATAGTGGACTCATATGGCAAAACTGGTTTAAAGGGTTTTGGATGCACAAGTAGTGATCATACTTAGTGCAAAATGAAGGCTAACAAAAAGATTGAGAAGCGACCAACCAAAAAGCGAAAAATCTCGTACCCAAGAATTAAGCATAAATAACACCGAATAATGGACCATAAGTAGGATATAAATTTCATTGCATAACTATTGACTTTCGTGCTTGCATAGGGAATCACAAACCTTAACATCAATATTCTTACTAAAGCACACTTAATCATCAACATGACTCACATATCATATCGTCATATCTCAAAACCATTACTAAGAATCGAGTATATTTTGTCCAATGATCTTGATGAAAGTTTTTATTATATCCTCCTTGGATATTTATCACTTTGGAACTATTTTCATATGTTGCTTTTGGTAAGCTCAAACAAATATAAGTGAAGATCATGAGCATAATTTTTTCTTTCTCTCAAATCAATCTAAGTGAAGCAAGAGGGAATTTCTTCAAAATTTACTAACTCCCAAATAAATCTAAGTGAAGCGTGAGAGCATTTCTTCAAAATTAACAAAGCACACCGTGCTCAAAGCCTCAAAAAGATATAAGTGAAGTACTAGAGCAAGTCCATGGCTCCAAAATTTTAAGTGAAGCATAGGAGCAAGCATAGCATAATTTTTGGCTCTCTAAAAAGGGTGTGTCCAGCAAAGATTCAACACTTCAAACACAAAACAAAACAAGCAAAGACTCATATCATACAAGACGCTCCAAGCAAAACTCATATCATGTGACGAATAAAAATATAGTTTCAAGTAAAATACCGATGGTCGTTAGAAGGAAGCGGGGATGCGACTCGGGGGCATCCCTAAGCTTAGTTGCTTGCTACTTCTTTGAATATTATCTTGGGGTGCCTCAGGCATCCCCAAGCCTAGCCTTTTGCTTATCCTTATTCCTTCATCCATCGTAAGATAACCCAAAACTTGAAAACTTCAATAACACAAAACTCAAACAAAACCTTCGTGAGATCCATTAGTATAAGAAACCAAACCACTAATATAAGTACTGTAGCAAACATATTCTTATTTTGTTTTTGCATTATATCTACTGTATTCCAACTTTTCTATGGCAAAAACTCATTAAAGAAAATCATAGAATCATCAAAACAAGCACACAACGCAAAGAAAACAGAATATGTCAAAAACAGAACAATCTGTAGTAATCTGAAAATTTCGAATACTTCGGTAACTCCAAAAATTATAAAATAAATTGGTAGACATGAGGAATTTGCCTATTAATCCTCTGCAAAAAGAATCAACTTAAAATCACTCTTCTGTAAAAAAATAACAGTGAATCTCGTGAGCGCAAAAGTTTCTGTTTTTCAGCAAGATCAAATAAACTTTCACTCAAGTCTTCCCAAAGGCATTGCTTGGCACAAACACTAACTAAACACAAAAAACACAATCATAACAGTAGCATAATTGTGCTAACACTCAAGAACATAAAGCAAGAAGCAAAAATAAATTTTATTCATTGGGTTGCCTCCCAATAAAACCCTTTTAGCTAGACATTGAGATTTCAATGATGCTCACATAAAAGCAAAGAATTGAAGCACAAAGGGAGCATCATAAAATACGTGACAAACACATCTAAGTCTAACATACTTCCTATGCATAGGAATTTTATAAGCAAACGAATTATCAAGGCAAGCAAAAACTAGCTTATGCAAGGTAAAAGAAAGAGACGATAGCAATCTCGACCTGAAGAAGGTAATTTTGTAACATGAAAATTTCTAGAACCATATTTTCCTCTCTCATATTAATTACATGTAGGATCATAAGCAAATTCAACAAAATAGCTATCACATAACATATTCTCAACACGATCCACATGCATGCAAAGTTGACACTCTTCCAAAATAGTGGGATTAACACTAACTAAAGTCATGACCTCTGCAAACCCACTTTTATCAAAAAATTCATAATATTGAACATTCTCCAAATATGTGGGATCTACAGTTGACACTCTTCTAAACCCACTTTCAATATTATTGCAAACACTATTACCAATCTCATATTCATCACGGGGCTTAAATAAATTTTCAAGATCATAAGAAGAAGCACCCCAATCATGATCATTGCAATAAGTAGTGGACATAGCAAAATTACCACCCCCAAGCTTGGGGTTTTGCATATTATTAGCACAATTGACATTAATAGAATTTATAGTAAAATTATTGCAATCATGCTTTTCATTCAAGGAGCTATCATGAATCACTTCATAAATTTCTTCATCACAATTTTCAGATTCACGAGTCTCAAGCAAAACTTCATATAGATAATCTAGTGTGCTCAAATCACTAGCAGTTGGTTCATCATAACTGGATCTTTTGAAAAGATTAGCAAGTGGACGAGGATCCATATCAATAGAATTTTAGCAAGCGAAGATGCGAGCAAATAGAGGACACATGGTAACACAAGCAAATAAAAGATCGAGAGAAAAAAGGTAAA
>NW_021282030.1:0-2516 GCF_002162155.2 Triticum dicoccoides
ACAACATATAGGTAGGTATAGTGGACTCATATGGCAAAACTGGTTTAAAGGGTTTTGGATGCACAAGTAGTGATCATACTTAGTGCAAAATGAAGGCTAACAAAAAGATTGAGAAGCGACCAACCAAAAAGCGAAAAATCTCGTACCCAAGAATTAAGCATAAATAACACCGAATAATGGACCATAAGTAGGATATAAATTTCATTGCATAACTATTGACTTTCGTGCTTGCATAGGGAATCACAAACCTTAACATCAATATTCTTACTAAAGCACACTTAATCATCAACATGACTCACATATCATATCGTCATATCTCAAAACCATTACTAAGAATCGAGTATATTTTGTCCAATGATCTTGATGAAAGTTTTTATTATATCCTCCTTGGATATTTATCACTTTGGAACTATTTTCATATGTTGCTTTTGGTAAGCTCAAACAAATATAAGTGAAGATCATGAGCATAATTTTTTCTTTCTCTCAAATCAATCTAAGTGAAGCAAGAGGGAATTTCTTCAAAATTTACTAACTCCCAAATAAATCTAAGTGAAGCGTGAGAGCATTTCTTCAAAATTAACAAAGCACACCGTGCTCAAAGCCTCAAAAAGATATGAGTGAAGTACTAGAGCAAGTCCATGGCTCCAAAATTTTAAGTGAAGCATAGGAGCAAGCATAGCATAATTTTTGGCTCTCTAAAAAGGGTGTGTCCAGCAAAGATTCAACACTTCAAACACAAAACAAAACAAGCAAAGACTCATATCATACAAGACGCTCCAAGCAAAACTCATATCATGTGACGAATAAAAATATAGTTTCAAGTAAAATACCGATGGTCGTTAGAAGGAAGCGGGGATGCGACTCGGGGGCATCCCTAAGCTTAGTTGCTTGCTACTTCTTTGAATATTATCTTGGGGTGCCTCAGTCATCCCCAAGCCTAGCCTTTTGCTTATCCTTATTCCTTCATCCATCGTAAGATAACCCAAAACTTGAAAACTTCAATCACACAAAACTCAAACAAAACCTTCGTGAGATCCATTAGTATAAGAAACCAAACCACTAATATAAGTACTGTAGCAAACATATTCTTATTTTGTTTTTGCATTATATCTACTGTATTCCAACTTTTCTATGGCAAAAACTCATTAAAGAAAATCATAGAATCATCAAAACAAGCACACAACGCAAAGAAAACAGAATATGTCAAAAACAGAACAATCTGTAGTAATCTGAAAATTTCGAATACTTCGGTAACTCCAAAAATTATAAAATAAATTGGTAGACATGAGGAATTTGCCTATTAATCCTCTGCAAAAAGAATCAACTTAAAATCACTCTTCTGTAAAAAAATAACAGTGAATCTCGTGAGCGCAAAAGTTTCTGTTTTTCAGCAAGATCAAATAAACTTTCACTCAAGTCTTCCCAAAGGCATTGCTTGGCACAAACACTAACTAAACACAAAAAACACAATCATAACAGTAGCATAATTGTGCTAACACTCAAGAACATAAAGCAAGAAGCAAAAATAAATTTTATTCATTGGGTTGCCTCCCAATAAAACCCTTTTAGCTAGACATTGAGATTTCAATGATGCTCACATAAAAGCAAAGAATTGAAGCACAAAGGGAGCATCATAAAATACGTGACAAACACATCTAAGTCTAACATACTTCCTATGCATAGGAATTTTATAAGCAAACGAATTATCAAGGCAAGCAAAAACTAGCTTATGCAAGGTAAAAGAAAGAGACGATAGCAATCTCGACCTGAAGAAGGTAATTTTGTAACATGAAAATTTCTAGAACCATATTTTCCTCTCTCATATTAATTACATGTAGGATCATAAGCAAATTCAACAAAATAGCTATCACATAACATATTCTCAACACGATCCACATGCATGCAAAGTTGACACTCTTCCAAAATAGTGGGATTAACACTAACTAAAGTCATGACCTCTGCAAACCCACTTTTATCAAAAAATTCATAATATTGAACATTCTCCAAATATGTGGGATCTACAGTTGACACTCTTCTAAACCCACTTTCAATATTATTGCAAACACTATTACCAATCTCATATTCATCACGGGGCTTAAATAAATTTTCAAGATCATAAGAAGAAGCACCCCAATCATGATCATTGCAATAAGTAGTGGACATAGCAAAATTACCACCCCCAAGCTTGGGGTTTTGCATATTATTAGCACAATTGACATTAATAGAATTTATAGTAAAATTATTGCAATCATGCTTTTCATTCAAGGAGCTATCATGAATCACTTCATAAATTTCTTCATCACAATTTTCAGATTCACGAGTCTCAAGCAAAACTTCATATAGATAATCTAGTGTGCTCAAATCACTAGCAGTTGGTTCATCATAACTGGATCTTTTGAAAAGATTAGCAAGTGGACGAGGATCCATATCAATAGAATTTTAGCAAGCGAAGATGCGAGCAAATAGAGGACACATGGTAACACAAGCAAATAAAAGATCGAGAGAAAAAAGGTAAA
>NW_021282031.1:0-1365 GCF_002162155.2 Triticum dicoccoides
TCCAGTGACCATTTCCTTTGCAGTGTAAGCACTCAGTTTCAGGCTTTGGTTCAGCTTTGGGCTTCTTCGTGGGAGTGACAACTTGCTTGTCAATCTACTTGAAGTTCCCTTTCTTTCCCTTTGCCCTTTTCTTGAAAATAGTGATCTTGTCAACCATCAACACTTGATGCTCTTTCTTGATTTCTACCTTCGTTGATTTCAACATCACGAAGAGCTCGGGAATCATTTTCATCATCCTTTGCATACTATAGTTCATCACGAAGTTCTACTAACTTGGTGATGGTGACTAGAGAATTCTGTCAATCACTATTTTATCTGGAAGATTAACTCCCACTTGATTCAAGCGATTGAAGTACCCAGACAATCTGAGCACATGCTCACTAGTTGAGCGATTCTCCTCCATCTTTTAGGTATAGAACTTGTTGGAGACTTCATATCTCTTCAACTCGGGTATTTGCTTGAAATATTAACTTCAATTACTGGAACATCTCATATGGTCCATGATGTTCAAAACATCTTTGAATTCCCGATTCTAAGCCGTTAAGCATGGTGCACTTAAACTATCAAGTAGTCATCATATTGAGCTAGCCAAACGTTCATAACGTCTGCATTTGCTCCTGCAATAGGTCTGTCACCTAGCGGTGCATTAAGGACATAATTCTTCTGTGCAGCAATGAGGATTTAACCTCAGATCACGGATCAAATCCGCAACATTGCTACTAACATTTTTTTTTCTCTAGGAACATATCAAAATAAACACAGGGAAGCAACAACGCGAGCTATTGATCTACAACATGATTTGCAAAATACTACCAGGACTAAGTTCATGATAAATTTAAGTTCAATTTAATCATATTACTTAAGAACTCCCACTTAGATAGACATCCCTCTAATCCTCTAAGTGATCACGTGATCCAAATCAACTAAACCATATCCGATCATCACGTGAGATGGAGTAGTTTCATCGGTGAACATCATTATGTTGATCATATCTACTATATGATTCACGCTCGACCTTTCGGTCTCCGTGTTCTGAGGCCATATCTGCATATGCTAGGCTCGTCAAGTTTAACCTGAGTATTCTGCGTGCGCAACTGTTTTGCACCCGTTGTATTTGAACGTAGAGCCTATCACACCCGATCATCACGTGGTGTCTCAGCACGAAGAACTTTTGCAACGGTGCATACTCAGGGAGAACACTTCTTGATAATTTAGTGAGAGATCATCTTATAATGCTACCGTCAATCAAAGCAAGATAAGATGCATAAAAAGATAAACATCACATGCAATCAATATAAGTGATATGATATGGCCATCATCATCTTGTGCTTGTGATCTCCATCTCCGAAGCACCGTCATGATCAC
>NW_021282032.1:0-1328 GCF_002162155.2 Triticum dicoccoides
ATCCAATCGGGGGAGAGGGGGAGAGATATTTTGCGAGGGGGGTGCGGGGGAGTGTCGGTGGGTCCGTGGGGGAGTGGGGGGGAGGTTATGGGGCACGGGGTGGGCCGGTTGGGGCCGGTGGGGATTTGGGCCGGCCTGGCAGGTCGTGGCCCAGTTGGGCCGGTTGCCTGCTGGGCCGGAGCCCCGGGGGGGTTTCTTCTCTTTTGTTTTGTTTTAGTCTTGTTTTCTTTTCTTTTATTTATTTACTTTTCTGTTTTAAATCAGTTTAAATTATTTAGACATTTTGTAAAATTGTGTCTATTACACCATATTGATTTATGTAAAATATGGCATCTCCCGAACATTTTTGTCTTAAATTTTGAAAAACTTTTGTTGTTTGCCTATATTTTAAATTTGAATTTGTATCGTTTTGAACTAACACGAGTTTACCAACAGTAACCTAGGTGACGTGGCATCATTAGCGCAGGGTGATAGAGGCAAAGGTGTCCCGTCTTTCGATGAGATGATGGATATCGCTTTGGTGGCAGTCGACTTTGACGATCCGACTACGAACGTGCAAGGACGTCGCGCCTTAGCAATCGCTAAACCAACTCCGAGAGGTTATTGACCACGCCGGAGCACGATCAACCTGACCGCGAGGGTCTGTTTCCTGCGAGCAAACGAAGAACAAGCAAGAAACTAAGATTGCAATCTGGATATTGCGAATATAAGATGAAAGCTTTATTGATCAAGGTGGGGTTCTGTGACGCCTTTGTCTGGTCGTTGAACACAAACGAAGTACGCGAAATTGCAGCTATGGCGAACTTTTAATCTAAACAAAACCCAAAGTCTAAACGATGCCCTAAGGGCTGTATATATGGAGGAAGAGGGTGGAATTTCGTGGCCCTTGGTGGAGGGGTCCGAAATCAACCCTATCTCTTGTTTCCCCACACATACGGACTCTAAAAATAGCCTATACTTATGTATTTCGAAATTACATGGGCCTGGCCCAATAATAAGGTGACGCAGCACCTAAAATAGCCTCGGGATGAAATTTATGAAGTGGCATCTTGTATATTTCGTCCAAGGCTTCATGCACCCATTATGGTGGCTTCAAAGTCCTGAAATCATCACTTGTAACTCCGTTCTTGTTCCCCTTGCGCATGCCATCATCTCCATGCTTGTTCTTGCTCCAATGTTCATCCTTCTCCAAGCTAGGCCCTTCATTTGTAAGCAAAACAAATGTATCCAATTTAGGCAGCATCATATTCTCATGAACATTAGAATCATTACCAAGAAACGAAAGTACCTGGTAATTTAGTTGGCGTGCACGAGCTCTAGTAATTGGT
>NW_021282033.1:0-1985 GCF_002162155.2 Triticum dicoccoides
TTTCATGAAGTATCCCTTCTTGCCCTTGCCCTTCTTGAAACTAGTGGTTTCACCAACCATCAACAATTGATGCTCCTTCTTGATTTCTACTTTCGCGGTGTCAAACATCGTGAATACCTCAAGGATCATCTTATTTATCCCTGATATGTTATAGTTCATCACGAAGCTCTAGCAGCTCGGTGGCAATGACTTTGGAGAAACATCACTATCTCATTTGGAAGATCAACTCCCACTCAATTCAAGTGATTGTTGCACTCAGACAATCTGAGCACAAGCTCAACGATTGAGATTTTCTCCCTTAGTTTGCAGGCTAAGAGAATCGTCGGAGGTCTTATACCTCTTGACGTGAGCACGAGCCTGAAATCCCAATTTCAGCCCTCGAAACATCTCATATGTTCCGCGATGTTTCGAAAATGTCTTTGGTGCCTCTACTTAAACCATTTAACTGAACTATCACGTAGTTATCAAAACGTGTATGTTCGATGTTCGAAACATCCACAAACGACGTTTGGGGTTCAGCACACTGAGCAGTGCATTAAGGACATAAGCTTTCTACTGTTCGCATAATCGCTACTATCAACTTTCAACTATATTTTCTCTAGGAACATATCTAAAACAGTAGAACTAAAGCACGAGCTACGACATAATTTGCAAAAGGTCTTTTGACTATGTTCAGGATAATTAAGTTCATCTTATGAACTCCCACTCAGATAGACATCCCTCTGGTCATCTAAGTGATTACATGATCCGAGTCAACTAGGCCGTGTCCGATCATCACGTGAGACGGACTAGTCATCATCGGTGAACATCTTCATGTTGATCGTATCTACTATATGACTCATGCTCGACCTTTCGGTCTCCGTGTTCCAAGGCCATGTCTGTACATGCTAGGCTCGTCAAGTTAACCCTAAGTGTTTTCGCTGTGTAAAACTGTCTTACACCCATTGTATGTGAACGTAAGAATCCATCACACCCGATCATCACGTGGTGCTTAGAAGCGACGAACTGTAGCAACGGTGCACAGTTAGGGGAGAACACTTCTTGAAATTGTTGTAAGGGATCATCTTATTTACTACCATCGTTCTAAGCAAACAAGATGCATAAACATGATAAACATCACATGCAATCAAATAGAGTAGTGACATGATATGGCCAATATCATATAGCTCCTTTGATCTTCATCTTCGGGGCTCCATGATCATCTTGTCACCGGCATGACACCATGATCTCCATCATCATGATCTCCATCATCGTGTCTTCATGAAGTTGTCACGCCAACAACTACTTCTACTTCTATGACTAACGCGTTTAGCAATAAAGTAAAGTAGTTTACATGGCGTTCTTCAATGACACGCGGGTCATACAATAAATAAAGACAACTCCTATGGCTCCTGCCGGTTGTCATACTCATCGACATGCAAGTCGTGAATCCTATTACAAGAACATGATCAATCTCATACATCACATATATCATTCATCACATCCTTTTGGCCATATCACATCACATAGCATACCCTGGAAAAACAAGTTAGACGTCCTCTAATTGTTGTTTGCATGTTTTACGTGGCTGCTATGGGTTTCTAGCAAGAACGTTTCTTACCTACGCAAAACCACAACGTGATATGCCAATTGCTATTTACCCTTCATAAGGACCCTTTTCATCGAATCCGTTCCGACTAAAGTGGGAGAGACTGGCACCCGCTAGCCACCTTATGCACCAAGTGCATGTCAATCGGTGGAACCTGTCTCACGTAAGAGTACGTGTAAGGTCGGTCCGGGCCGCTTCATCCCACAATACCGTCGAAACAAGATTGGACTAGTAACGGTAAGCATATTGAACAACATCAACGCCCACAACTACTTTGTGTTCTACTCGTGCAAAGAATCTACGCAATAGACCTAGCTCATGATGCCACTGTTGGGGAACGTAGCAGAAATTCAAAAAATTTCCTACGTAACACCAAGATCTATCTATGGAGAGACCA
>NW_021282034.1:0-1707 GCF_002162155.2 Triticum dicoccoides
CCGCTCCCCCAACCCTTGCCCCCACCGCGCTCGCCATGTCCGGCGCCGGCAGCTCTCGCGGATGGTGGCCATCGAACATCGGGATCTCGGAGGCGATGGAGTTGGTGCGGTACAACATCCTCGTGCCGCCGTCCAGCCGCCTTCCGGGCTCGTGGCACATCAGCGCCGCCGGCTACGCCGTGCCTGGCCCCGCCGCACCCCACGATGATGTCGTCAACCAGGCTGGTGGGAGGTGGAACCGGCTCGGTCGCTGGCGATTCTGGAGTGGCCGGTACTGGCACGACGTCCTCCGCGACTGTCGCGTCGGGCGGCTGGTCCTCCCTCCCCCACCGGCGACGGGCGCCCCTGCCCCTCCCCCACCTCCCACTCCCGCGCCGGTGGCCCCTCCCCCGCATGCTCCGGCCGTGGAGATTCCGCCGGAGGTGCAGGCGCTACGTCAGGAAGGGGACCCCGACGACTCTCCGGGTTTGCTCCTCGCCATCGTCGCGTCAATGGAGCCCGACCTCGTGCCGCCGCCGGAGCTGAGAGACCCGAAGGACCCGGAGGACACTCCGGGCTTGATGGAGACTCTCCGCAAGTCAGCTGCGGCGACTGAGGAGGAGGACGACGACCTCGCGTTTCTGGAAGACATGAGCAGCGACAGCAGCAACGGTGGCGGCGAAGGTGGCGGCGGCATGGGCGCGGTCATCGATGTCGTATCGGATGACGACGACGTAGTTTAGGGTTTATTTTGTGTATTTTTTATTATGTTAAGAAACTATGTATGATATAATTAAGTTTGAATGAAGTTTGTTTGTTTGACTATTATGAGTTGTTGGAATATTTGGGTGAAAAAATAAAGAAATTCCAGGTTTAAGAACGCTTTCGCCCGGTAAAAAAATCATAAAATTTTAATGAAAAAAGTAATAATCAAATTTGCAAAAGAATACACAAGCAATAATCTGGAAAAAGTTGATAACGTAAACAGTTTTGTAAAACAAGTTAGAAAAAAAGCTAAGAAGTTTTTCATAAAACATTCAAAAGGTGTTTCGCTGTAATTTAAATCATAGAATATTATGAAAATTAACTGAATTTTTGAAACATTTTTTAAATTTTACAAAAGTTGACGTAATCTTAAAAAACAACAGTAGAAACAAGTTGATTTTTTTTAAATGGTGCATCAAAAATTACAAAAGAGGAAAAAATGAAATAGCAATATAAAAGAAATCGGTGAACCCAGAATGGAGGGCACCAGGCGCTTGTTTGAGAAAATATGGAGTAACGCGGAGTGTTTTAGGGTTATTTCGCCCAGAAAACCATAAAAAAAGCATTGGCTGCCAAAAAGTAGCGAAAATTGTCGTGCGTGCTCCCGATGTAACAAAAACGGACACAAAACGAACGTCGCGTCACGTCTGGGCAGTGTTTTAGGGCATTTTCACCGGGAAAATCCTAGGAAATGCATCGAGCATCGGAAAAATATGCCAATCGGCGTGGGTGCTGTCGACGATGATGCCAACATGTGGAAATAGTCTCGTGCCATTCGGCGGAGTAAAATAAAAATCGTAGTTGGGAACCGCCCCTCTGGTAGACCGAAACCGGGCTCGTTGCACAAGGTCCACGTGATCGCATGCATGCAATTGCATCAAAGTGTGCGTACATGTGGGCACGCCTACGTAGGGGCCCATGCAAGGTCGAACAAAAATGGACACGAAACGAATGCCGCGTCAC
>NW_021282035.1:0-697 GCF_002162155.2 Triticum dicoccoides
GGAGAGCAACCCTTCCACTCGGGGGCTTAGCTGAAGTCCAGTACTCACCTAAGTATTTGAAAATCCTACCGAGTGGAGAGCAAACCTCCCACTCGGGGGTTAGCTGCGGTCCCGTACTCGCCTAAGTATTTAAAAATCCTACCGAGTGGAGAGCAACCCTTCCACTCGGGGCTTAGCTGCAGTCTAGTGCTCGCCTAAGTATTTGAAAATCCTACCGAGTGGAGAGCAACCCTCCCACTCGGGGACTCAGCTGCAGTCTAGTCCTCGCCAAAGTATTTAAAAATCCTACCGAGTGGAGAGCAACCCTCCCACTCGGGGGCTTAGCTGCAGTCCAGTACTCGCCTAAGTATTTGAAAATCCTACCGAGTGGAGAGCAACCCTCCCACTCGGGGGCTTAGCTGAAGTCCAGTACTCACCTAAGTATTTTAAAATCCTACCGAGTGGAGAGCAACCCTCCCACTCGGGGGCTTAGCTGCAGTCCAGTACTCGCCTAAGTAGTTGAAAATCCTACCGAGTGGACAGCAACCCTCCCACTCGGGGGCTTAGCTGCAGTCCAGTACTCGCCTAAGTAGTTGAAAATTCTACCGAGTGGAGAGCAACCCTCCCACTCGGGGGCTTAGCTACAGTCCAGTACTCGCCTAAGTATTTTAAAATCCTACCGAGTGGAGAGCAACCCTTCCACTCGGGGGCTTAGCTG
>NW_021282036.1:0-1169 GCF_002162155.2 Triticum dicoccoides
TGCTTAACTAGCTCTAAAATGACATAATATGCTTAAGAAATGACATAGTTTAGCTCCTAAATGACTTCACATGCTTAGCTAGCTCCAAAATGACATAATAACCTTACTTAGCTCTAAAATGACCTATTTAACCTAGGATAGCTCTAAAATGACCTATACTTAGCATTGTTTCCTCCAAAATGACTCAATATGCTTAGCTAGCTCAAAAATTACATAATAAGCTTAATTAGCTCCAAAATGACCTATTTAACCTATGATAGGTCTAAAATGACCTATACTTAGCATTTTTTTCCTCCAAAATGACTTAATATGCTTAGCAAGCTTCAAAATGACCTATTTAACCTAGGATAGCTCCAAAATGACATAATAATCTTACTTAGCTCTAAAATGACACATTTAACCTAGGATAGCTCTAAAATGACCTATACTTAGCATCTTTTCCTCCAAAATTACTTAATATGCTTAACTAGCTCTAAAATGACATAATATGCTTAAGAAATGACACAGTTTAGTTCCTAAATGACTTCAGATGCTTAGCTAGCTCCAACATGACATAATAACCTTACTTAGCTCTAAAATGACATATTTAACCTAGGATAGCTCTAAAATGACTTATACTTAGAACCTTTTCCTCCAAAATGACTTAATATGCTTAGCTAGCTCTAAAATGATATAATATGCTTAAGAAATGACATATTTTAGGTCCTAAATGACTTCATATGCTTAGCTAGCTTCAAAATGACCTATTTAACCTAGGCTAGCTCTAAAATGACCTATACTTAGCATTTTTTCCCTAAAAAATGACTCAATATGCTTAGCTAGCTCAAAATTTACATAATAAGCTTAATTAGCTCCAAAATGACCTATTTAACCTAGGATAGCTCTAAAATGACCTATACTTAGCATTTTTTACCTCCAAAATGACTTAATATGCTTAGCTAGCTTCAAAATGACCTATTTAACCTAGGATAGATCTAAAATGACCTATACTTAGCATCTTTTCCTCCAAAATGACTTAATATGCTTAACTAGCTCCAAAATGACATAATATGCTTAAGAAATGACATATTTTAGCTCCTAAATGACTTCATATGCTTAGCTAGCTCCAAAATGACATAATAAGCTTAATTAGCTCCAAAATGACCTACTTAACCTAGGATAGCTCTAAA
>NW_021282037.1:0-2706 GCF_002162155.2 Triticum dicoccoides
CGTCACCCCTTGCTCCTATATAAGTAGATCCATCTAGTAGCTTTTCCTTGGGATTTGTTTAGTTAAAAGTTAGCCATTGCAACTTCGTGTACTTCGTTTGTGTCCAACGACCAGACCAAGACCGCTTACGGATCCCCACCATTATCAATACCTCATATATATTTGCAATATTCAGATTGCTTTATCATATTCTTGCTCGTTCTTCGATTGCTTGCAGGAATAGACCTTCGTGGTCAGGCTGACCGTGCTTCCGGCATCATCAGTAACCTCAGGAGATTGGTTTAGCGATTGCTAAGGCGCAACGTCGTGCACATTTGTAGTCGGATCGTCAAAGTCGTCTCCACCAAATCGATAGTTATCATCTCATCGAAAGATCGGGACACCCTCGCCTCTATCAAGTGGTATCAGAGCTTAAGGAGGTGGGAGGACGTCCCAAGGCAGCCTAAAACTAAATCTAGGTCGTACAAGGCCAATGGGCCCAAGTGGAGGTGATGTAACACCTTTGGACTTGTAGTTTGACTCGGATTCTGCTGCAGCATCAGATTGTTTCGTCCACAACTCAACGCTCCGGACGAATTTGAAGGTGATTCCAATTGGGTTGGAAAGTGCACGAAATCTAGTTTCCAACAAAAAAAGAATCACCCAATTCGGAGTCCGTATGAAAAACTTGTGTGCGTTTTGAGTCAGGTGTGTCTGTGCAGTCCGAATCTGAATTCAGAACGTGAGAGACTTGGACTCTATCTTCTCTTGGGCCAAAAGTGACGTGAGAGAACTTTTTGGACAGCAACTAAACATCTCTTTCTTCCTTATCATCATATGTGGATTGTACAAATGTCCCATACACCTGCAATTAGACAAAACACAAAAGTGTGTGAAGTATTTTTGTTCTGGATAACATAAATAGATTATTGAATAGTTTGCACTAGAAATCACCTGACAAATATGCATATATGCAATATTTTTGGTCATATCCAAGGTAGTCATGTCCTCATCATCTAGTTGTCATAAGGTCAAGGTACAACTCCAAGTCGTCCTGTTACCGAAGATCACGGCTATTCGAATAGATTAACTTCCCTGCAGGGGTGCACCACATAGCCCAACACGCTTGATCCCATTTGGCCGGACACACTTTCCTGGGTCATGCCCGGCCGCGGAAGATCAACACGTCGCAGCCCCACCTAGGCTCAATAGAGAGGCCAGCACGCCGGTCTAAACCTAAGCGCACAGGGGTCTGGGCCCATCGCCCATAGCACACCTGCACGTTGCGTACGCGGCCGAAAGCAGACCTAGCCTAGTGGCGTTCCAGTCCAATTCGGCGCGCGCCGCTCCGTCGCTGACGTCTGAAGTGCTTCGGCTGATACCACGACGTCGGGATACCCATAACTACTCCCACGTAGATGGTTAGTGCGTATAGGCTCGTAGCCAGACTCAGATCAAATACCAAGATCTCGTTAAGCGTGTTAAGTATCCGCGAACACCGAACAGGGCCAGGCCCACCCGTCTCCTAGGTGGTCTCAACCTGCCCTGTCGCTCCGCCACAAAGTAGCAGTCGAGGGCCGTCGGGAACCCAGGCCCACCTCTACCGGGATGGAGCCACCTGTCCTTTCAGCCCCCTCGTCAGAATCGCTTGCGGGTACTCAATGAGCTGACCCGACTTTAGTCACCATCTGTATAGTATGTATGTATGTATAGTATATACCCGTGATCACCTCCCAAGTGATCACGGCCCGATAGTATAGCAAGGCAGACTGACAAGAATGTAGGGCCAATGATGATAAACTAGCATCCTATACTAACCATTTAGGATTGCAGGTAAGTTATCAACAGATGTAGCGACAATGTCAGGCTATGCATCAGAATAGGATTAACGAAAGCAGTAACATGCTACACTACTCTAATGCAAGCAGTATAGAGGAGAATAGGCGATATCTGGTGATCAACGGGGGGGCTTGCCTGGTTGCTCTGGCAAGAGAGAGGGGTCGTCAACTCCGTAGTCGAACTGGTCAGCAGCAGCGTCGGTCTCGTAGTCTACCGGAGATAAGAGGGGGAAGAAACAATGAATACAATGCAAACATAAACACGACGATGCGTGACGTGACAATGAGCGGTGCTAGGTGTGCCCTAACGTGGTATGAGGTGGTACCGGTTAAGGGGGGAAACATCCGGGAAGTATTCCCGGTGTTTCGCGTTTTCGGGCAGAGGAGCCGGAGGGGGAAAGTTGCGAGTTCGATAGGTTAGGGGTGTGTGGCGGACGAACGGACTGCGTATCCGGAATTGTCTCTTCGTTCTGAGCAACTTTCATGTACAAAGTTTTTCCATCCGAGCTACGGTTTATTTTATATTAATTTTAAAAGATTTAAATCATTTTTAGGATTTATTTATTTAATTTAATCAACATTATCCAGAATAGTGTCTGATGACGTAGGCATGACATCAGGGTGATGTCAGCAGTCAACTGTGCAGTTGACTGGGTCAACTATGTGTGGGTCCCGCATGTCATTGACTGATTAGGCTAATCAGGGGTTAATTAAGTTAACTAGTAATTAGGTTAATCTAATCCTGATTAATTAATTTAATTTAATTAATTCTTTAATTAATTAATTAATTAATTATTTTTATTTTTATTTTTAATTCTTCTCTCTTTTTTTATTAAAACATTTTGGGCATGGGGCCCATCTGTCATAGGCCCCAGGGGCCAAACCGGAA
>NW_021282038.1:0-1306 GCF_002162155.2 Triticum dicoccoides
TGACTAATGTGAACAGAACTCGAAACTCTAAAGGAACTAGACGCTAAGACCAACAACTGACACGACGATGCAACCGATAATTCAACTATGCAAGCAATGAATAGAAAATTGCAAAGGCTAAGACTGGCTTGGATAAAGGATGAATAGATCTAACTCTTTTTTGTGGCTTTTTCTTGGACAATAGGTAAGAAAATAAATCTAATCTAGGAAAACTGGAAATTCTCACCGAGCAACCTGAAAACTGATACCACTTGATAGAGGCGGGGTGTCCCGATCTTTCGATGAGATGATAACTATCGATTTGGTGGAGACGACTTTGACGATCCGACTACAAACGTGCAACGACGTTGTGCCTTAGCAATCGCTAAACCAACTCCAAGAGGTTATTGACCACGCCGGAGCACGATCAACCTGACCACGAAGGTCTATTCCTGCAAGCAATCGAAGAACAAGCAAGAATATGATAAAAGCAATCTGAATATCGCGCATATGTATGAAGTATTGATAATGGTGGGGATCCGAAAAGTGGTCTTGGTCTGGTCGTTGGACACAAACGAAGCACACGAAGTTGCAATGGCTAACTTTTAACTAAACAAATCCCAAGGAAAAGCTACTAGATGGATCTACTTATATAGGAGCAAGGGGTGGCGGCCAAGGAGGTGGGAGGACGTCCCAAGGCAGCCTAAAACTAAATCTAGGTCGTACAAGGCCAATGGGCCCAAGTGGAGGTGATGTAACACCTTTGGACTTGTAGTTTGACTCGGATTCTGCTGCAGCATCAGATTGTTTCGTCCACAACTCAACGCTCCGGACGAATTTGAAGGTGATTCCAATTGGGTTGGAAAGTGCACGAAATCTAGTTTCTAACAAAAAACGAATCACCCAATTCGGAGTCCGTATGAAAAACTTGTGTGCGTTTTGAGTCAGGTGTGTCTGTGCAGTCCGAATCTGAATCCAGAACGTGAGAGACTTGGACTCTATCTTCTCTTGGGCCAAAAGTGACGTGAGAGAACTTTTTGGACAGCAAATAAACATCTCTTTCTTCCTTATCTTCATATGTGGATTGTACAAATGTCCCATACACCTGCAATTAGACAAAACACAAAAGTGTGTGAAGTATTTTTGTTCTGGATAACATAAATAGATTATTGAATAGTTTGCACTAGAAATCACCTGACAAATATGCATATATGCAATATTTTTGGTCATATCCAAGGTAGTCATGTCCTCATCATCCTCCCCTTCTTGAAAATAAAGCCGTCCTCGGCGTTGCTTAATCTGAAATGTGGCTAACAAAAGAGACAAG
>NW_021282039.1:0-1133 GCF_002162155.2 Triticum dicoccoides
TCAGATCGTGATACTAAATTTCTTAGCCACTTTTGGAGATGTTTATGGGCTAAGTTGGGGACTAAACTGCTTTTTAGTACTACTTGTCACCCCCAAACTGATGGACAAACTGAAGTAGTCAATAGAACGTTGTCTACTATGCTTAGGGCTGTTTTGAAGAATAATAAGAAAATGTGGGAGGAATGCTTGCCTCATATTGAATTTGCTTATAATCGTTCATTGCATTCTACTACTAAGATGTGCCCTTTTGAAGTTGTGTATGGTTTCCTACCTCATGCACCTATTGATTTGTTGCCTCTTCCATCTTCGGAGAAGGTTAATTTTGATGCTAAACAACGTGCTGAATTGATTTTAAAAATGCATGAGTTAACTAAGGAAAACATTGAGCGTATGAATGCTAAATATAAACTTGCTGGAGATAAGGGTAGAAAACATGTTGTGTTTGCACCTGCAGATCTTGTTTGGTTACATTTGCGTAAGGATAGATTTCCTGATTTGCGCAAATCAAAGTTAATGCCACGTGCTGATGGTCCCTTTAAGGTGTTAGAGAAAATAAATGATAATGCATATAAACTTGAGCTGCCTGCAGATTTTGGGGTTAGTCCCACTTTTAACATTGCAGATTTGAAGCCTTATTTGGGTGAGGAAGATGAACTTCCGTCGAGGACGACTTCATTTCAAGAAGGGGAGGATGATGAGGACATCAATACAATTGTTACACCCACAGCCCCTACTGCTATACATACTGGACCAATTACTAGAGCTCGTGCGCGCCAACTAAATTACCAGGTACTTTCGTTTCTTGGTAATGATTCTAATGTTCATGAGAATATGATGCTGCCTAAATTGGATACATTTGTTTTGCTTACAAATGAAGGGCCTAGCTTGGAGAAGGATGAACATTGGAGCAAGAACAAGCATGGAGATGATGGCATGCGCAAGGGGAACAAGAACGGAGTTACAAGTGATGATTTCAGGACTTTGAAGCCACCATAATGGGTGCATGAAGCCTTGGACGAAATATACAAGATGCCACTTCATAAATTTCGTCCCGAGGCTATTTTAGGTGCCGCGTCACCTTATTATTGGGCCAGGCCCATGTAATTTCGAAATACATAAGTATAGGCTATTTT
>NW_021282040.1:0-1127 GCF_002162155.2 Triticum dicoccoides
TTTTTTTGTCTTGTTTTCTGTTTTCTTTATTATATCTTTATTTCTTTATTTTAGTTGCATTTTAATTTAGTAAAATATACACTTAGTATCTAATTCAGTATTTTGACTTAGTCCAATCACAAAAAGTCTAGACCCCAAATAACTTAGTTTGACATTTTATTAATCATAAAAGTTATTCAAATAATCATTTTTACTACTGTTTTATTCATCTCATAGTATTTAAACATTTTATAAATGTGTGGTTTTTCCCCAATAATTATCTATGCAATATTTGGTTCACTCCGAACATTTTAGTTTTAATATTTGAAAACTTTTATTGTTTGCCTAATTTTGAATTTGAATTTGAATCGGTTTCGAACTAACTGGAGATTAGCAGCTATAAACGAGGTCACGTGGCATCATTAGCAGAGGATCACTGTAGCTTAATTACCCGGACGTCACAATTCTCCTCCACTACAAGAAATCTCGTCCCGAGATTTAAGCGGTGGAGTAAGAGGCGAAGGTGTTGGTAGCGAAAAACCTAACGAGTCTTCTCGGTCTTGGCTGCCCTTACTAAGAGGTTGATCCCTTTCGTTGATGTCTTCAATTCTTTATTCCAAAGCATCATGATGAAGTTGTCATCCTTTCTTCGGGGAACTCCATCGTACTTACGAATAGGTAAGGGGCAGTTCTACAAAAATAGGAGGTTATAAGGGAAATTCATCTGGGGGTATCCCAAGAATGAACATATGAGTATCTCTCGAGTTGAACAAATTACACCTATCGAGAGCAAAGTAAGACGGGGCAATAAGAAGTTTCAAGCGGATAGGCAATCGTTCATTGCCTGAAGCGAAGTGTGAAAGGGGTTCAGAGCAATGGGAATAAGTATTGCGTCTGATACCAAATTGATGATCTCATCAGAAGGTGGCTCGTGAATTACACACGAGGCCACTGAGGAATAACTTTGGGAACAGGGGGTGTACAGGAGAGTCAGGTTTCGATCCTGTGGAACTGTGGGATATGGGCCCACCATGTGGATTAAAAGTAGGAAGGACAGTGACATCTTGCACGATCATGTAAGCAAGGCATGCCAGAGGATAGTCTGTCGGTTATGTCGGCAACAACTTCGGTACCAAGGGCGAGGGACG
>NW_021282041.1:0-2172 GCF_002162155.2 Triticum dicoccoides
ATTGAAAAACATTTGTTCAAGTAGGCCTTAATGCTGTCCAGAAATTCTATATTATTTCCCATCAAGAGTATGTCATCCACATATAATATGAGAAATGCTACAGAGCTCCCACTCACTTTCTTGTAAACGCAGGCTTCTCCATAAGTCTGCATAAACCCAAACGCTTTGATCATCTCATCAAAGCGAATATTCCAACTCCGAGATGCTTGCACCAGCCCATAAATGGATCGCTGGAGCTTGCATACTTTGTTAGCGTTCTTAGGATCGACAAAACCTTCCGGCTGCATCATATACAGCTCTTCCTTAAGATGCCCGTTAAGGAATGCCGTTTTGACGTCCATCTGCCATATCTCATAATCATAGTATGCGGCAATTGCTAACATGATTTGGACGGACTTAAGCTTCGCTACGGGAGAGAATGTCTCGTCGTAGTCAATCCCTTGAACTTGTCGATAACCCTTAGCGACAAGTCGAGCTTTATAGATGGTGACATTACCATCCGCGTCCGTATTCTTCTTAAAGATCCATTTGTTTTCTATCGCCCGCCGATCATCGGGCAAGTCAGTCAAAGTCCATACTTTGTTTCCATACATGGATTCTATCTCGGATTTCATGGCTTCTAGCCATTTGTTGGAATCTGGGCCCGCCATCGCTTCTTCATAGTTCGAAGGTTCACCGTTGTCTAACAACATGATATCCAGGACAGGGTTGCCGTACCACTCTGGTGCGGAACGTGTCCTTGTGGACCTTCGAAGTTCAGTAGCAACTTGATCCGAAGTACCTTGATCATCATCATTGGTTTCCTCTTCAGTTGGTGTGGGCATCACAGGAACATTTTCCTGAGCTGCACCACTCTCCCGTTCGAGAGGTAGTACTTCATCGAGTTCTACTTTCCTCCCACTTACTTCTTTCGAGAGAAACTCTTTTTCCAAAAAGCATCCGTTTTTGGCAACAAAGATCTTGCCTTCGGATCTTAAGTAGAAGGTATACCCTATAGTTTCCTTAGGGTATCCTATGAAGACGCATTTTTCCGACTTGGGTTCGAGCTTTTCAGGTTGATGTTTCTTGACATAAGCATCGCATCCCCAAACTTTTAGAAACGACAACTTAGGTTTCTTCCCAAACCATAATTCATACGGTGTCGTCTCAACGGATTTAGACGGTGCCCTATTTAAAGTGAATGTAGCCGTCTCTAGAGCGTATCCCCAAAATGATAGCGGTAAATCGGTAAGAGACATCATAGACCGCACCATATCCAATAGAGTGCGATTACGACGTTCGGACACACCGTTTCGCTGAGGTGTTCCAGGCGGCGTGAGTTGTGAAACGATTCCACATTTCCTTAAGTGTGTGCCAAATTCGTGACTTAAATATTCTCCTCCACGATCTGATCGTAGGAACTTTATCTTTCGGTCACGTTGATTCTCCACCTCATTCTGAAATTCCTTGAACTTTTCAAAGGTCTCAGACTTGTGTTTCATTAAGTAGACATACCCATATCTACTTAAGTCATCAGTGAGAGTGAGAACATAACGATATCCTTCGCGAGCCTCAACGCTCATTGGACCGCACACATCGGTATGTATGATTTCCAACAAGTTGGTTGCTCGCTCCATTGTTCCGGAGAATGGAGTCTTGGTCATTTTTCCCATGAGGCATGGTTCGCATGTGTCAAATGATTCATAATCAAGAGACTCTAAAAGTCCATCAGCATGGAGCTTCTTCATGCGCTTCACACCAATGTGACCGAGGCGGCAGTGCCACAAGTATGTGGGACTATCATTATCAACTTTACATCTTTTGGCATCTACACTATGAACATGTGTAATATTACGCTCGAGATTCATTAAGAATAAACCATTGACCATCGGAGCATGACCATAAAACATATCTCTCATATAAATCGAACAACCATTATTCTCAGACTTAAATGAGTAGCCATCTCGTATTAAACGAGATCCAGATACAATGTTCATGCTCAAACTTGGCACTAAATAACAATTATTAAGGTTCAAAACTAATCCCGTAGGTAAATGTAGAGGCAGCGTGCCGACGGCGATCACATCGACTCTGGAACCATTCCCGACGCGCATCGTCACCTCGTCCTTCGCCAGTCTCCGTTTATTCCGCAGCTCCTGCTGTGAGTTACAAATATGAGCAACGGCACCGGTA
>NW_021282042.1:0-1009 GCF_002162155.2 Triticum dicoccoides
ACGGACTAGTCATCATCGGTGAACATCTTCATGTTGATCGTATCTACCATACGACTCATGCTCGACCTTTCGGTCTCCGTGTTCCGAGGCCATGTCTGCACATGCTAGGCTCGTCAAGTTAACCCTAAGTGTTTTCGCTGTGTAAAACTGTCTTACACCCGTTGTATGTGAACGTAAGAATCCATCACACCCGATCATCACGTGGTGCTTAGAAGCGACGAACTGTAGCAACGGTGCACAGTTAGGGGAGAACACTTCTTGAAATTTTGTAAGGGATCATCTTATTTACTACCGTCGTCCTAAGCAAACAAGATGCATAAACATGATAAACATCACATGCAATCAAATAGTGACATGATATGGCCAATATCATTTTGCTCCTTTTGATCTTCATCTTCGGGACTCCATGATCATCATCGTCACCGGCACGACACCATGATCTCCATCATCATGATCTCCATCATCGTGTCTTCATGAAGTTGTCACGCCAACGACTACTTCTACTTCTATGACTAACGCGTTTAGCAATAAAGTATAGTAGTTTACATGGCATTCTTCAATGACACGCAGGTCATACAATAAATAAAGACAACTCCTATGGCTCCTGCCGGTTGTCATACTCATCGACATGCAAGTCCTGAATCCTATTACAAGAACATGATCAATCTCATACATCACATATCATTCATCACATTCTTCTTGGCCATATCACATCACATAGCATACCCTGCAAAAACAAGTTAGACGTCCTCTAATTGTTGTTGCATGTTTTACGTGGCTGCTATGGGTTTCTAGCAAGAACGTTTCTTACCTACGCAAGACCACAACGTGATATGCCAATTGCTATTTACCCTTCATAAGGACCCTTTTCATCGAATCCGTTCCGACTAAAGTGGGAGAGACTGGCACCTGCTAGCCACCTTATGCACCAAGTGCATGTCAATCGGTGGAACCTGTCTCACGTAAGAGTACGTGTAAGGTCGGTCCGGGCCGCTTCATCCCACAATAC
>NW_021282043.1:0-2182 GCF_002162155.2 Triticum dicoccoides
ATGAGGTCTATTACGAACTCAACATCCCTGTCAGGTGGAACACCTGGCAATTCCTCTGGGAAGACATCCGGGAAGTCACGGACTACCGGCACGTCCTCAAGGTCTGGCAAAGGGCTGGCGTTAAGAGAATATAATTGTCGCTTGGCTATTCGGGTTAGGACATTGACTATCTTGCCCGAAGGGTGAGTGAGTTGAACAGTCCTAGAGAAGCAATCAATTTTGGCTTGATGAGCTGACATCCAGTCCATACCCAAAATGATATTAATATCTGAAGATTTAAGGGCTATCAAAGACGCGAGGAAAACAAGTCTGTCGACTTGGATTTCATTTCCATGGCTTACTCTAGAAGTTTGCCATTTGGATCCCGGAGTTTGAATTACCATGGAGGTTGGCATATCACCGAATGCGACGTTATGCAAGCGAGCATAGTTTTCAGATATAAAAGAATGAGAGGCTCCTGTATCGAAAAGAACAGATGCCGAGTGGCAATTAACAAGAAGCGTACCGAGAACGACATTGGGATCCTCTTGAGCTTCTTCGGCAGAGATACAGTTGACATGGCCACGTGAAGCGGTGACCGGCTTGGCGTGGAATATTTTTCCTGTCGGCTTGCCACGGCCAACAGCTTTAGCAGACTGGTTGGGGTTGGTCTGGGGGCACTCACGCATATAGTGGCCAGATTCCCCACACTTGAAACAAGTCACGGAACTGGTACGTGGAGGAGCATTGTTAGTTGGACCCCCATAGGGCTTGGCTGGAGCAGACTGTTGAACAGGGCGAGGCGCCTGGAAGGATGGCCTCGGTGTAAACCTGGGTGGCAGGGCGGTGTTGGGTACCCACACGCGGCGCTTCTGAGGACCAGCACCGGATGAGGAACCCATGTCACGGCCATGCTTGCGTGTTGCGTCATAGTCAGTCTGACCAGTTTCAGCACTGATGGCTTTGTTGACCAGTTTCTGAAAAGATGTGCACTCATGCAGACGGAGGTCGCGGCGAAGCTCAGGACTAAGGCCCTTACGGAACCTTGCTTGCTTCTTGGCATCAGTAGACACTTCCTCAGTTGCATATCGTGCGAGATTACCAAACTCCCTGCTGTAAGCATCCACAGAAAGTTGGCCTTGGGTGAAACTGCAAAATTCTTCACGTTTACGGTCCATGAGACCCTCCGGAATGTGATGTTCACGGAAAGCCTCACTGAACTCAGCCCAAGTAGTGACATGGCCCGCCGGGCGCATAGCTCCATAATTCTCCCACCATAAACTGGCGGGGCCTTCAAGATGATATGCAGCAAAGGTGACCTTGTCAGCCTCCGCTACCAGCGCGGAACGCAGTTTGTGAGAGATACTGCGAAGCCAGTCATCAGCGTCGAGATGCTCGACGGAGTGGTGGAACGTGGGTGGATGTAATTTGATAAAATCACTGAGTGACACCACGTTAGTCCTCTGATGGTGTGCTGTGTTCTGTTCAATACGCTCCAACAAACGGTTGGTCTCCCGCTTGTTTCTCTCAGCTTCCATCATAACCTCGGCTAGTGAAGGAGGATGAGGCAGATTTGCATCCCTGGCTTCACTGCCTTCGGCCTGCTCTTGAGAAGCAGGGTTAGCGCGCGTGTTGACCATCCTAGGTAAACAAGACAATGATTTAGTCAGGATGGCAAAATTCTGACATAGGGTAAAAATGTAAGGAATAACTCGAAATGCAAGACGATCATCCGTATGACATGGTAGATACAGAAACTGCTTCTTTATTCCATCGTCATACGCACCATACAGGGTTTAGTACAAGACCAAACAAAGTACTATTACGGTGAAAGATGATTACATCTCATCGGAGGCATTCCAAGCCCCTATACATTATTTTTCTACACCTCCGGAAGGAGTACAAACTAGGTCATATCCCACGAGTCACGCGGGACGATAGACGACACAGCTAGTGCGAACTAGTGATACTACCACTAACTCAGACCGATCCGTAGTAGTCTTCGTAGAAGTCACCTCCATAGCCTGGGAGCTCAACATGATCATCCGGAAACAGACGATCTCGCGGAGCTTGTGGACCATAGGGGCTAGGATGGGGTCTTGGACCAACAGACGGTGGCCTGCGGGGCCCGCGAGGTGGGGTGATGCCTCCTACATCACGCCAAACCATCACGTCTGGCAGAGCAGATCTCACAGGATAGAGA
>NW_021282044.1:0-7119 GCF_002162155.2 Triticum dicoccoides
TGCATAAGGTGGCTGGCGGGTGTCTGTCTCTCCTACTTTAGTTGGAGCGGAATCGATGAACAGGGTCCTTATGAAGGGTAAATAGAAGTTGACAAATCACGTTGTGGCTTTAACGTAGGTAAGAAAACGTTCTTGCTAGAACCCTAATTCAGCCACGTAAAACTTGCAACAACAATTAGAGGACGTCTAACTTGTTTTTGCAGCAAGTGGTTTGTGATATGATATGGCCAAAGTTGTGATGAATGATGAATGATCTATATGTGATGTATGAGATGTTCATGCTATTGTAATAGGAATCACGACTTGCATGTCGATGAGTATGACAACCGGCAGGAGCCATAGGAGTTGTCTTTATTCTTTTATATGACCTGCGTGTCATCAAGAAACGCCATGTAAATTACTTTACTTTATTGCTAAACGCGTTAGCCATAGTAGTAGAAGTAATAGTTGGCGAGAAACTTCATGGAGACACGATGATGGAGATCATGATGATGGAGATCATGGTGTCAAGCCGGTGACAAGATGATCATGGAGCCCCAAGATGGAGATCAAAGGAGCTATGTGAAAATGGCCATATCATGTCACGCTTATTATTTGATTGCATGTGATGTTTATCATGTTTTGCATCTTGTTTACTTAGAACGACGGTAGTAAATAAGATGATCCCTCACAATAAATTCAAGAAGTGTTTCCCCTAACTGTGCACCGTTGCGACAGTTCGCTGTTTCAAAACACCACGGGATGATCGGGTGTTTTATTCAGACGTTCACATACAACGGGTGTAAGACAGATTTACACATGCAAACACTTAGGTTGACTTGACGAGCCTAGCATGTACAGACATGGCCTCGGAACACAGAAGACCGAAAGGTCGAGCATGAGTCGTATAGAAGATACGATCAACATGTAGATGTTCACCGATGTTGACTAGTCCGTCTCACGTGATGATCGGACACGGTCTAGTTTAACTCGGATCATGTAATACTTAGATGACTAGAGGGATGTCTAATCTAAGTGGGAGTTCACTAATAATTTGATTAGTTGAACTTAATTATCATGAACTTAGTCTCAAATCTTTGCAATATGTCTTGTAGATCAAATGGCCAATGTAGTCCTCAACTTCAACGCGTTCCTAGAGAAAACTAAGCTGAAAGACGATGGCAGCAACTATACGGACTGGGTCCGGAACCTGAGGATCATCCTCATAGCTGCCAAGAAAGATTATGTCCTACAAGCACCGCTTGGTGACGCACCCGTTCTCCCTACAGAACAAGATGTTATGAACGCTTGGCAGGCACGTTTCGATGACTACTCCCTCGTTCAGTGCGGCATGCTTTACAGCCTAGAGCCGGGGCTCCAAAAGCGTTTTGAGAGACATGGAGCATATGAGATGTTCGAAGAGCTGAAAATGGTTTTCCAAGCTCATGCCCGGGTCGAGAGATATGAAGTCTCCGACAAATTCTTCAGCTGTAAGATGGAGGAAAACAGTTCTGTCAGTGAGCACATACTCACTATGTCTGGGTTGCATAACCGCTTGACTCAGCTGGGAGTTAATCTCCCGGATGATGCGGTCATTGACAGAATCCTCCAGTCGCTTCCACCAAGCTACAAGAGCTTTGTGATGAACTTCAATATGCAGGGGATGGAAAAGACCATTCCTGAAGTATTTGCTATGCTGAAATCAGCAGAGGTAGAAGTCAGGAAGGAACATCAAGTGTTGATGGTCAATAAAACCACTAAGTTCAAGAAAGGCAAGGGTAAGAAGAACTTCAAGAAGGACGGCAAGGAGGTTGCCGCGCCCGGCAAGCAAGCTGCTGGGAAGAAGCCAAAGAATGGACCCAAGCCCGAGACTGAGTGCTTTTATTGCAAGGGAAGCGGTCACTGGAAGCGGAACTGCCCTAAGTACTTAGCGGATAAGAAGACCGGCAAAACAAAAGGTATATGTGATATACATGTAATTGATGTGTACCTTACTAGTGCCCGTAGTGGCTCCTGGGTATTTGATACCGGTGCAGTTGCTCACATTTGTAACTCAAAGCAGGGGCTGCGGAATAAGCGGAAACTGGCAAAGGACGAGGTGACGATGCGCGTCGGGAATGGTTCCAAGGTCAATGTGATCGCCGTCGGCACGCTACCTCTGCATCTCCCTTCGGGATTAGTTTTAAACCTTAATAATTGTTATTTAGTACCAGCTTTGAGCATGAACATTGTATTGGGATCTCGTTTAATTCGAGATGGCTACTCTTTTAAATCTGAGAATAATGGTTGTTCCATTTTTATGAGAGATATGTTTTATGGTCATGCTCCTATGGTGAATGGTTTATTCTTTATGAATCTCGAACGTGATGCTACACATGTTCATAATGTGAGTACCAAAAGAAGTAAGGTTGATAATGATAGTCCCACATACTTGTGGCACTGCCGCCTTGGTCACATAGGTGTCAAACGCATGAAGAAGCTCCATGCTGATGGACTTTTAGAGTCTCTTGATTATGAATCATTTGACACATGCGAACCATGCCTTATGGGTAAAATGACCAAGACTCCGTTCTCAGGAACAATGGAGCGAGCAACCGACTTATTGGAAATCATACATACTGATGTGTGCGGTCCAATGAGTGTTGAGGCTCGCGGTGGCTATCGTTATGTTCTCACCCTCACTGATGATTTAAGTAGGTATGGGTATATCTACTTAATGAAACACAAGTCTGAAACCTTTGAAAAGTTCAAGGAATTTCAGAGTGAGGTTGAAAATCAACGTGACAGGAAAATCAAGTTTCTACGATCAGATCGTGGAGGAGAATACTTGAGTCACGAGTTTGGGGCACACTTAAGAAAATGTGGAATAGTTTCACAACTCATGCCGCCTGGAACACCTCAGCGTAATGGTGTGTCCGAACGTCGTAATCGCACTCTGTTAGATATGGTGCGATCTATGATGTCTCTTACCGATTTACCGCTTTCTTTTTGGGGCTATGCTTTAGAGACTGCCGCATTCACTTTAAATAGGGCTCCGTCGAAATCCGTTAAGACGACACCATATGAATTATGGTTTGGGAAGAAACCTAAGCTGTCGTTTCTAAAAGTTTGGGGATGCGATGCTTATGTCAAGAAACTTCAACCTGAAAAGCTCGAACCCAAGTCGGAAAAGTGCGTCTTCATAGGATACCCAAAAGAAACTATTGGGTACACCTTCTACCTCAGATCCGAAGGCAAGATCTTTGTTGCCAAGAATGGGTCCTTTCTGGAGAAAGAGTTTCTCTCGAAAGAAGTAAGTGTGAGGAAAGTAGAGCTTGATGAAGTATTACCTCTTGAACCGGAAAATGGCGCAACTCAAGAAAATGTTCCTGAGGTGCCTGCACCGACTAGAGAGGAAGTTAATGATCAAGATACTTCTGATCAAGCCCCTACTGAAATTCGAAGGTCCACAAGGACACGTTCCGCACCAGAGTGGTACGGCAACCCTGTCTTGGAAATCATGCTGTTGGACAACGGTGAACCTTCGAACTATGAAGAAGCGATGGCGGGCCCGGATTCCGACAAATGGCTAGAAGCCATGAAATCCGAGATAGGATCCATGTATGAAAACAAAGTATGGACTTTGACTGACTTGCCCGTTGAGCGGCGAGCCATAGAAAATAAATAGATCTTTAAGAGGAAGACAGACGCGGATGGTAATGTGACCATCTATAAAGCTCGGCTTGTCGCTAAGGGTTATCGACAGGTTCAAGGGGTTGACTACGATGAGACTTTCTCACCGGTAGCGAAGCTAAAGTCCGTCCGAATCATGTTAGCAATTGCCGCATTCTATGATTACGAAATATGGCAAATGGACGTCAAAACGGCATTCCTTAATGGTTTCCTTAAGGAAGAATTGTATATGATGCAGCCGGAAGGTTTTGTCGATCCTAAGAATGCTGACAAAGTGTGCAAGCTCCAACGCTCAATTTATGGGCTGGTGCAAGCATCTCGGAGTTGGAACATTCGCTTTGATGAGATGATCAAAGCGTTTGGGTTTGCACAGACTTATGGAGAAGCCTGCGTTTACAAGAAAGTGAGTGGGAGCTCTGTAGCATTTCTCATATTATATGTAGATGACATACTTCTGATGGGAAATGATATAGAACTCTTGGATAGCATCAAGGCCTACTTGAATAAAAGTTTTTCAATGAAGGACCTTGGAGAAGCTGCTTATATATTAGGCATCAAAATCTATAGAGATAGATCGAGACGCCTCATAGGTCTTTCACAAAGCACATACCTTGATAAGATATTGAAGAAGTTCAATATGGATCAATCCAAGAAGGGGTTCTTGCCTGTGTTACAAGGTATGAAATTGAGCTCAGCTCAATGTCCGACCACGACAGAAGATATAGAAGAGATGAGCGTCATCCCCTATGCCTCGGCCATAGGTTCTATTATGTATGCCATGCTGTGTACCAGACCTGATGTTAACCTTGCCGTCAGTTTGGTAGGAAGGTACCAAAGTAATCCCGGCAAGGAACACTGGACAGCGGTCAAGAATATCCTGAAGTACCTGAAAAGGACTAAGGAAATGTTTCTCGTTTATGGAGGTGACGAAGGGCTCGTCGTAAAGGGTTACGTCGACGCTAGCTTCGACACAGATCTGGATGACTCTAAGTCACAAACCGGATACGTGTATATTTTGAATGGTGGGGCAGTAAGCTGGTGCAGTTGCAAGCAAAGCGTAGTGGCGGGATCTACATGTGAAGCGGAGTACATGGCAGCCTCGGAGGCAGCACATGAAGCAATATGGGTGAAGGAGTTCATCACCGACCTAGGAGTCATACCCAATGCGTCGAGGCTGATCAAGCTCTTCTGTGACAACACTGGAGCTATTGCACTTGCCAAGGAGCCCAGGTTTCACAAGAAGACAAGGCACATCAAGCGTCGCTTCAACTCCATTCGTGAAAATGTTCAAGATGGAGACATAGAGATTTGTAAAGTACATACGGACCTGAATATAGCAGATCCGTTGACTAAACCTCTCCCTAGAGCAAAACATGATCAACACCAGAATTCCATGGGTGTTCGATTCATCACAATGTAACTAGATTATTGACTCTAGTGCAAGTGGGAGACTGTTGGAAATATGCCCTAGAGGCAATAATAAAAGCATTATTATTATATTTCCTTGTTCATGATAATTGTCTTTATTCATGCTATAATTGTGTTATCCGGAAATCGTAATACATGTGTGAATAACAGACACCAACATGTCCCTAGTGAGCCTCTAGTTGACTAGCTCGTTGATAAACAGATAGTCATGGTTTCCTGACTATGGACACTGGATGTCATTGATAACGAGATCACATCATTGGGAGAATGATGTGATGGACAAGACCCAATCCTAAACATAGCACAAGATCGTATAGTTCGTTTGCTAGAGTTTTCTAATGTCAAGTATCTATTCCTTTGACCATGAGATCGTGTGACTCCCGGATACCGTAGGAGTGCTTTGGGTATGCCAAACGTCACAACGTAACTGGGTGACTATAAAGGTAGACTACGGGTATCTCCGAAAGTGTCTGTTGGGTGACATGGATCAAGACTGGGATTTGTCACTCCGTATGACGGAGAGGTATCACTGGGCCCACTCGGTAATGCATCATCATAATGAGCTCAGAGTGACCAAGTGTCTGGTCACGGGATCATGCATTACGGTACGAGTAAAGTGACTTGCCGGTAACGAGATTGAACGAGGTATTGGGATACCGACGATCGAATCTCGGTCAAGTAACATATCGATAGACAAAGGGAATAGCGTACGGGATTGATTAAATCCTCGACATCGTGGTTCATCCGATGAGATCATCGTGGAGCATGTGGGATCCAACATGGGTATCCAGATCCCGCTGTTGGTTATTGACCGGAGAGTCGTCTCGGTCATGTCTGCTTGTCTCCCGAACCCGTAGGGTCTACACACTTAAGGTTCGGTGACGCTAGGGTTATGAAGATATGTATATGCAGAAACCCGAATGTTGTTCGGAGTCCCGGATGAGATCCCGGACGTCACGAGGAGTTCCGGAATGGTCCGGAGGTAAAGAATTATATATAGGAAGTGCTATTTCGGGCATCGGGACAAGTTTCGGGGTTATCGGTATTGTACCGGGACCACCGGAAGGGTCCCGGGGGTCCACCGGGTGGGGCCACCTGTCCCGGGGGGCCACATGGGCTGTAGGGGGTGCGCCTTGGCCTAGATGGGCCAAGGGCACCAGCCCCTATAGGCCCATGCGCCTAGGGTTTCCACCATGGAAGAGTCCATGTGGTGGAAGGCACCCCTAGGTGCCTTGGGGGGGAGGGAAACCTCCCCTTGGCCGCCGCCCCCCCCTAGTAGATCTCATCTACTAGGGCCGGCCACCCCCCTTGGCACCCCTATATATAGTGGGGGAGAGGAGGGACTTCAAACACCAGCCCCTGGCGCCTCCATCTCCCCCCGTTACGTCTCTCCCTCGTAGTCTCGGCGAAGCCCTGCTGCTGTGACGCCCTGCATCCACCACCACGCCGTCGTGCTGCTGGATCTTCATCAACCTCTCCTCCCCCGTTGCTGGAACAAGAAGGAGGAGACGTCTCCCGTCCCGTACGTGTGTTGAACGCGGAGGTGCCGTTCGTTCGGCGCTGGTCATCGGTGATTTGGATCACGTCGAGTACGACTACATCATCACCGTTCTTTTGAACGCTTCCGCTCGCGATCTACAAAGGTATGTAGATGCATCCAATGACTCGTTGCTAGATGAACTCCTAGATGATCTTGGTGAAACGAGTAGGAAAATTTTTGTTTTCTGCAACGTTCCCCAACATGAGCCACGCACGGACATGTGTGGTCCAGTGAGTCGACAGCGGCAGTCGGTTGCTCAATCGACGGATATGCGCGTGCTCAGTGACGATCTTCACATAAACATGTAAAAGACGCGCGCGAACAACCAATCGGGTCAACCGCACGGTGTGGATGAACCGGATTGCGTACGCTCGGGTGATCAGTCCAAACACCTGTGAAGTTGAAGTGTCCACATGGCCTGCGTAGGACGGACGTGACCGAATGCAACTTGGTGGAAACACGCAGGCGCGAGTAGCCACGTATCGCAACCATACTTGAGC
>NW_021282045.1:0-2864 GCF_002162155.2 Triticum dicoccoides
GCTGTAATACCTACTTAAACATGGTGCTTTATGCCACATATTATGATCCAATGATGTACTGCCATCCTATGATGTTTTGAGTAGATATCCTTTGTCTTTGGGTTGATTGATGATCTAGATTGGTATGAGTTGTATGTTTTACTTTGGTGTTGTCTTATGATGCCCTCCGTGTCGCGCAAGCATGAGAGATTCCCGCTGTAGGGTGTTGCAATATGTCCATGGTTTTCTTATTGTCTGCGTTGCGTGAGTGACTGAAACACAAACACAGATAAGCGGGACATGGCATATGGGAATAAAGAGGACTTGATACTTTAATTGTATGGTTGGGTTTTACCTTAATGATCTTTAGTAGTTGCGGATGCTTGCTAGAGTTCCAATCATAAGTGCATATGATCCAAGAAGAGAAAGTATGTTAGCTTATGCCTCTCCCTCATATGAAACTGCAATAGTGATTACCAGTCTTGTTAACAATTGCCTAGGATAATTCTGCACACCGGTCCACCATTATTCCACACTCGCTATTTATAATATTTAGTAATATATTCTAACTTTATGATAACAGCACCTACTTTTATATTTTAGTTCTTCGATATCATACAAAGTTATCCTCTTCATACCCACAACGTAGTTTTATTTCTCGATTCTAGTCGGAAGCAAACGTTCGATGTACATAGAGTCGTATCAGTGGCAGATAGGGATTGAGAGAATATTGATCTTACCTTTAGCTCCTTGTGGGTTTGACACTCCATACTTATCACTTCCACCTTTGGAAATTGCTACGATGATTCCCTGCGCTTGGGGATTATCAGTCACTGAGCTGAACGTGTGCAGATCACAAAGGTGCCGTACTTTTCGGTACTAGGATCGGCCGATCGTGAAGACGTGTTACTACATCAACCGCGTTGTCATAACGCTTCCGCTTACGGTCTACGAGGGTATGTAGACAATACTCTCCCCACTCGTTGCTATGCATCTCCATGATCTTGCGTGTGCGTAGGAAATTTTTGAAATAACTGCGTTTCCCAACAGCATAAGCTGGACCGAAAATCATGGAATGTCGGCGAGGGGAGCCCCTTGGTCAAGACGTCGGTGAACTGCTGCTTGGTCGGGACGTGGAGGATGCGGAACTCGCCTAGGGCTTCTCACGCACTACATGGATGTCTAGCTCGATGTGCTTCATGCGTCGGTGGTGGACTGGATTGCCTGCCATGTACACCAATGAGATGTTGTCATAGAACACCACCGTGGCTTTGGGCACTAGGGCTCGTAGCTCGCCGAGGAGTTGCCGGAGCCAGCAGCACTCAGCGCCTGCATTGGCGACGGCGCGGTATTCAGCCTTCGCGCTTGATCATGAAACCGTGGCCTGGCGCTTGCTAGACTAGGACACGAGGGCGTCGCCGAGGAACACCACATAGCCGGAGGTCGAGCGAAGGGTGTCCGGGCAGCCGACCCAGTCGGCGTCGGAGTACGCCACGAGGTCGAGGTTGGAGGAGCGATGGAGATGCAATCCAATATCTGTCATGCCGCGGAGATAGCACAGGATGTGCTTGACCAGGGCAAGGTGGGCGGCATGCAGATCGTGCATGACGAGGCAGCATTGGTGCATGGCGTAGGCGATGTCGGGGCACGTCATGGCCAGGTACTGGAGCGCGCCAACCATGCTGCGGTACTCCGAGGCATCCGAGACTGGCGCCCCGTCCGTGGCGGACAGCTTTGAGTGCGTGACGACAGGGGTGGACACAGCCTTGCAGTCGACCATGTAGCCACGCTGCGACAGGAAGAAGCCATCGACATTCCTGGTGATAGTGGTGCCCAAGAAGTAGTGAAGGGCACCCATGTCCTTCATAGAGAATTCCGTTGAGAGTTGCTGTTGGAGACAGCGAAGGAGAGATGTGGACGATGCGACCAGAATAATATAGTCGACGTAGAGCAGCAGGTAATCCATCCCGCCATTGTTGTGTAGCACGAACAGGGATGGATCCGTGCGGGAGTCATGGAAGCCGAGGGTGCGGGCGAACACGACGAACCTGGCAAACCAGGCGCATGGCGCCTACTTGAGGCTGTAGAGCAATCTATTGAGGAGGAAGACGTGGTCGGGGCGGGCCGCGTCAACGAAGCCAGCCGGCTGCTGGCAGTACACACGCTCGATGAGGTGGCCGTGGAGGAACGCATTGTTCATGTCCATCTGGTGAATTGGCCACACGCGGGAGGCTGCCACGGTGAGCACAGCGCGGATTGTGGCCGCCTTGACGACCGATGAGAAGGTCTTGTCGAAGTGCACGCCTTGTCGCTGAGAGAAACCTCGCACCACCCATCTCGCCTTGTAACGCTCGAGCCCGCCGTCGGCTTTGAACTTGTGCCAAAACAGCCGCTTGCTGGTCACAATGTTAGCTCCAGGGGGGTGAGGAACGAGGCTCCATGTTCGGTTCTGCATCAATGCCGAGAATTCATCCTGCATCGCAGTTAGCCAATTTGGATCATGTAGAGCAGCCCACACGGACTTGGGTACAGGAGAGATGGAAGTGGCAACATTGGCATGGAGATTTCAGTGGTACTTAGGGTTGGGGAAGAATTTACCTGCTCGGGCTCGCGTGACCATCTTGTGTGATGGAGCGAGGGGAGCCGGGGTGGGTCGTTTTGGTGATCCGGAGAGGGTGGACTCGGGGGGTCGGGATCAGGTGGCGGGGAGGCAGGAGCGCCGGTGTGCGTGTGGGTGGGCGAGTTGGTAGCCATGGTAGAGTTTGGGGAAGCCGTCTGGACTATGGGGGCGCTCATGGTAGGGAGTGTGTTGTTGGCTGGTGACAACGTGGGGAATGAGTGGAGCGACGACGTGGTCGGTGAGGTCGACCACAGAGGCGGAGGCG
>NW_021282046.1:0-1132 GCF_002162155.2 Triticum dicoccoides
GGGCCATCATAGCTATACATATTTAAAAATTGTAATATGTGTTTAAAAAATAAGTATGTTTGTGAGCCATGTGCATCTTGCTATACATATTTCTCTTCTTTGTTTCTTGAACAAGCTGTACATATGTTAGGTGGTATCGTCTTGACACGAATTATTGAGTGAAAAAATTGTCCTGTCAAAATATGTAGTATCTGCACAATATAGTTGCACCTAAATATGTTCATATGTGAATGTTTTCCGAAAAAAATGTGTTACCCGTTTGCCAGTGTTGTCGCAAGTTGAAGGGCGACTAGGGTCCTGCTGGCGGCACCACAAGTCCATCTCATCTCCTGTGGCCTTAGGTCATGGAGGCGTGGTGGATCTCGGCCCTTGTGGATTGGAGGGTCATGTTCCGTGTTTTAGGTGTCTTTTTGTGCATGTTTAAGGTTTGTGTCCTGTTTAGAAATAGGAGGCAAAGATGGAATAAGGCTCTTCTCGCCTAACAGGGCATGTGGAGGTGTGTCTTCGGTGGATCTCGCAGGATTTAGCCGGTGTTCTACGAAAACAAACAAGGGTTCACACTTCACTCCTATACAACAAAACGAAAAGGGGTATGGTAAAAAATAAGTTACCATCGGGTGGAGCTCCATCGGGGCAACTGGTGGCAACACTCCGGATTGGGGACTAACTTGGTTTTCGACCTTAGATCTCTGGTGGGAACGAACACCGGCGATGTTGAACGGGGCTCGAGGCCTGAAGATGGAGAGGAGGCGGAGACGCATATCAGTGACGGCGGCATGACGGGGAGAAGAAGCCTCGGCAGCAGATGGGGAGCGCCGACAGCAGCGAGGAAAGCGGCCGCGAGTTCGATAACCACGGGACTGGAACTAGACGGCGGAAGTGATCTTGTGCGGTCGTGCATTTGTTATTCTCTCCACGCTTGCGTTTTTGCCTTCTCTTGTTTGTCACCGGGCCCAAAAGCTACATTTCTTTTTGAGAAACACCGTAATTTTATTCATACTCATAACAAGTACATGCACACTGATTTGAACATAAGATCCAAGAATATACAAAGTAACTCATATGACTAAGAATTACAATAAACTCTCTTGAAAACACCTTTTTCACGGCGGCAGTCTCTGCTTCAAGAAAT
>NW_021282047.1:0-1924 GCF_002162155.2 Triticum dicoccoides
GTGATCACATCCGGGACTCCGAACTACCTTTGGTACATCAAAACATATAAACTCGTAATATAACTGTCATCTAACTTTAAGCGTGCGGACCCTACGGGTTCGAGAACAATGTAGACATGACCAAAACACGTTTCCCGACAATAACCAATAGCGGAACCTGGATGCTCATATTGGCTTCCACATATTCTACGAAGATCTTTATCGGTCAAACCGCATAACAACATACGTTGTTCCCTTTGTCATCGGTATGTTACTTGCCCGAGATTTGATCGTCGGTATCCAATACCTAGTTCAATCTCGTTACCGGCAAGTCTCTTTACTCGTTCCATAATGCATCATTCCGTAACCAACTTATTAGCTACATTGCTTGCAAGGCTTATAGTAATGTGCATTACCGAGAGGGCCCAGAGACACCTCTCCGACAATTAAAGTGACAAAACCTAATCTCGAAATATGCCAACTCAACATGTACCTTTGGAGACACCTATAGAGCTCCTTTATAATCACCCAGTTACGTTGTGACGTTTGGTAGCACACAAAGTGTTCCTCCGGTAAACGGGAGTTGCATAATCTCATCGTTGTAGGAACATGTATAAGTCATGAAGAAAGCAATAGCAACATACTAAACGATCAAGTGCTAAGCTAAGGGAATGTGTCATGTCAATCACATCATTCTTCTAATGATGTGATCCTGTTAATCAAATGACAACTCATGTCTATGGTTAGGAAACATAACCATCTTTGATTAATGAGCTAGTCAAGTAGAGGCATACTAGTGACATTAAGTTTGTCTATGTATTCACACATGTATCATGTTTCCGGTTAATAAAATTCTAGCATGAATAATAAACATTTATCATGAAATAAGGAAATAAATAATAACATTTGTTATTGCCTCTAGGGCATATTTCCTTCAGTCTCCCACTTGCACTAGAGTCAATAATCTAGATTACATAGTAATGATTCTAACACCCATGGAGCCTTGGTGTTGATCATGTTTTGCTCGTGGAAGAGTCTTAGTCAACGGGTCTACAACATTCAGATCCGTATGTATCTTGCAAATCTCTATGTCTCCCACCTGGACTTGGTCCCGGCTGGAATTGAAGCGTCTCTTGATGTGCTTGGTCCTCTTGTGAAATCTGGATTCCTTTGCCAAAGCAATTGCACCAGTATTGTCATAGAAGATCTTCATTGGTCCCAATGCACTAGGTATGACACCTAGATCAGAAATGAACTCCTTCATCCAGACTCCTTCATTTGCTGCTTCCGAAGCAACTATGTATTCCGCTTCACATGTAGATCCCGCCACGACGCTTTGTTTAGAACTGCACCAACTGACAGCTCCACCGTTCAATATAAACACGTATCCAGTTTGTGATTTAGAATCGTCCGGATCAGTGTCAAAGCTTGCATCGACGTAACCATTTACGACTAGCTCTTTGTCACCTCCATAAACGAGAAACATATCCTTAGTCCTTTTCAGGTATTTCAGGATATTCTTGACCGCTGTCCAGTGATCCACTCCTGGATTACTTTGGTACCTTCCTGCTAAACTTATTGCTAAGCATACGTCAGGTCTGGTACACAGCATTGCATACATGATAGAGCCTATGGCAGAAGCATAGGGAACATCTTTCATTTTCTCTCTATCTTCTGCTGTGGTCGGGCATTGAGTCTAACTCAACTTCACACCTTGTAATACAGGCAAGAATCCTTTCTTTGCCTGATCCATTTTAAACCTTTTCAAAACTTTATCAAGGTATGTGTGTTGTGAAAGTCCAATTAAGCGCCTTGATCTATCTCTATAGATCTTGATGCCTAATGTGTAAGCAGCTTCACCGAGGTCTTTCATTGAAAAACTTTTATTCAAGTATCCCTTTATGCTATCCAAAAATTCTATATCTTTTCCAATCAACAATATGTC
>NW_021282048.1:0-1257 GCF_002162155.2 Triticum dicoccoides
GATGATATCAAAGACGATCATCATCCTCAAGCCTGGGCGGTGGGTGTTCCTGATAGTAATTAGGATGGCCTGTCCAACACGAAGATTCTTGCCATCGAGTAATCTCTTCCACCCAACCGAGTTTAAGTGTGTGCGACCGTCAGTGTCCACGCGGTAAGTACAGGTTGTGACGAAGCCCCTTGCGCTAAGGCGTAGTCCAGCTGAGCCTTCTTCATCAGGCTCGATGCCATAACTCACTGATAGGCTCTTTGCCAATTTCTGAATAAGAAAAACATATCAATTAATAAATAGCCTCACACATACTCTTGCAAATAGGTATATATGGATTATCTACAGTATTAATAGTTCCTTAGATTCTACACTAATAAGCATGTGATCAAACTCTACACTAAAGCATATCATTGACTAGATTCCACACAACATATCATTGGACTCTACACTAAGCATATCATCGGATAATTTGCATTTGTAAGTATAACATACCATATCATGTCGATCGACCATGGTACTTGTCAGGCGGGTCACGAGTGGCACCCCAACAAAATCAGCACATGGCGGTATTATGTCCCATAGGTTGCACACCTCCTCCTCACTCAACCTCATTCTTTGAGCTACGATGGCTTCATGAAGTGGGTCCTCATACTTCATCGAGTGGGTCCGCATTATCTTCATCATCTTTGTCATCTTCATCATCTTCCGCCAGGTTGATATAAATGACAGCCAGCTTGGGTCTTTCTGCTCTGAAGGAGAAGTTGATCAACTCACCACCAGTGAGACGCATGCGGGCGAGGAAACGGGCCCATCCATCTCCTAGCCTCAAATGTCACGGTGTCTCCTGTCAGCTTGTTGAGTTTCAACCTCACATTGCATGGGACGATCTGTGTAAAAAAGCAAAATGACACAACGCAGTAATGCCAACACTAAAAATAAAATAGTTGTTACATTTCATATAATTTCTTATCGCCGCATGACGAAAACTCGGCTGGAAGTAGATGCCGAACAGCTTGCCAGTTGCAAGGCTGCTGGCGCACCTTGACTTGCACAATTGACATGGTGGTGGTGGTGGTGGTGGCGCCATTTTCCTAAAGCAATATGAGCAAAGGATTAACGATCCACTTCACACGAAAGAAAAATAGTTGTTAAATCAAAATGTTCTATAAATCAACTAAATCAACTAGCCTATTAAATCAACTTGCCTACTAAATAAACTAAATCAAAATGTTCTATAAATCAACTAAATCAACTAGCCTATTAAAT
>NW_021282049.1:0-9274 GCF_002162155.2 Triticum dicoccoides
AGTCGCCTCTCCTTCTCCCTCCTCCCTCCTCCATCCACAACCCCTCCTCCCTGCTACATTTTGATTTAGTAGGCTAGTTCATATGCAACATTTTGATTTAGTTCATATGATTTAGTTGATTTAGTAGGCTAGTTGATTTAGTTGATTTACAACATTTTGATTTAGTTGATTTAGTACGCAAGTTGATTTAGTAGGCTAGTTGATTTAGTTGATTTATAGAACATTTTGATTTAGTAGGCAAGTTGATTTAATAGGCTAGTTGATTTAGTTGATTTATAGAACATTTTGATTTAGTTTATTTAGTAGGCAAGTTGATTTAATAGGCTAGTTGATTTAGTTGATTTATAGAACATTTTGATTTAACAACTATTTTTCTTTCGTGTGAAGTGGATCGTTAATCCTTTGCTCATATTGCTTTAGGAAAATGGCGCCACCACCACCACCACCACCATGTCAATTGTGCAAGTCAAGGTGCGCCAGCAGCCTTGCAACTGGCAAGCTGTTCGGCATCTACTTCCAGCCGAGTTTTCGTCATGCGGCGATAAGAAATTATATGAAATGTAACAACTATTTTATTTTTAGTGTTGGCATTACTGCGTTGTGTCATTTTGCTTTTTTACACAGATCGTCCCATGCAATGTGAGGTTGAAACTCAACAAGCTGACAGGAGACACCGTGACATTTGAGGCTAGGAGATGGATGGGCCCGTTTCCTCTCCCGCATGCGTCTCACTGGTGGTGAGTTGATCAGCTTCTCCTTCAGAGCAGAAAGACCCAAGCTAGCTGTCATTTATATCAACCTGGCGGAAGATGATGAAGATGACAAAGATGATGAAGATAATGCGGACCCACTCGATGAAGTACGAGGACCCACTTCATGAAGCCATCGTAGCTCAAAGAATGAGGTTGAGTGAGGAGGAGGTGTGCAACCTATGGGACATAATACCGCCATGTGCTGATTTTGTTGGGGTGCCACTCGTGACCCGCCTGACAAGTACCATGGTCGATCGACATGATATGGTATGTTATACTTACAAATGCAAATTATCCGATGATATGCTTAGTGTAGAGTCCAATGATATGTTGTGTGGAATCTAGTCAATGATATGCTTTAGTGTAGAGTTTGATCACATGCTTATTAGTGTAGAATCTAAGGAACTATTAATACTGTAGATAATCCATATATACCTATTTGCAAGAGTATGTGTGAGGCTATTTATTAATTGATATGTTTTTCTTATTCAGAAATTGGCAAAGAGCCTATCAGTGAGTTATGGCATCGAGCCTGATGAAGAAGGCTCAGCTGGACTACGCCTTAGCGCAAGGGGCTTCGTCACAACCTGTACTTACCGTGTGGACACTGACGGTCGCACACACTTAAACTCGGTTGGGTGGAAGAGATTACTCGATGGCAAGAATCTTCGTGTTGGACAGGCCATCCTAATTACTATCAGGAACACCCACCGCCCAGGCTTGAGGATGATGATCGTCTTTGATATCATCTAGAACTACATATGTGTGTGTGGCTATATCATCTAGAACTACATATGATGATCGTCGTCGATATCATCTAGAACTACATATGATGATCATCGTCAATATCATCTAGAACTACATATGATGATCATTGTCGATATGACCTTGTACTGCTTGAGGATGCATGTTGACTATATATGAAATTATTATCTAGTACTCCCTTCGTTCCAAATTACTCTTCGTGGTTTGAACTAAAACCACGACGAGTAATTTGGAACGGAGGGAGTACTACCTAGTACCTATAATGCTTTATGAAATTGATATCTAGTAGTACCTAGTATCTGAAAATTGTAGTTTTTGAAACCGAAACGGGGTAGGAAGCGGTGGAAACTGATGAAAGATATAGCAGTAGCAAGTGGCTACGAAATCGCTACAGCTAACTAATAGTAGCGCATTCCAGAAAAGCGCTGCTGATATAGTCAACAGTAGTAGCGCGTGTGCGGACCACAATACTACTAACAGTTAGCTGTAGCGCCGTAGTAGTAGCGCGGCTGCCCGCGCTGCTGCTAGCCTCAAAACCCGCGCTACTACTAGGGTTTTTCCTAGTAGTGAGTTGCAGATGCTTGCTAGAGTTCCAATCATAAGTGCATATGATCCAAGCAGAGAAAGTATGTTAGCTTATGCCTCTCCCTTATATAAAATTGCAATAATGATTACCGGTCTAGTTATCAATAAGCTCTCTACTAAAACTAACTTAGTTGTGTCTTTATCTAAACAACCCCTAGTTTTTATTTACATGCTCTTTATTATCTTGCAAACCTATCCTACAACACCTACAAAGTACTTCTAGTTTCATACTTGTTCTAGGTAAAGCGAATGTTAAGCGTGCGTAGGGCTGTATCGGTAGTCGATCGAACTTGAGGGAATATTTGTTCTACCTTTAGCTCCTCGTTGGGTTCGACACTCTTACTTATCGAAAGAGGCTACAACTGATCCCATATACTTGTGGGTTATCAACTCTCTCTTACAGATTTGGCTATGGTGGAAGAAGGATTTGAGTGAAAAGCAACTTGGGGAAGGCTAGAAATAAAGGTTCAAATGGTAGGAATGGAATCTCTTGATCTCAACACAAGAGCAGGTGGTTCTCTTTTAGAAAATGAATGGTGGAAGTGTAGGCACGTTTTGATGGCTCTCTCTTATGATAAGAAGGGGGTGGAGGGGTATATATATCCTCCACACAAAATCCAACCATTAAGCACTTTTCACCCATCTCGGTGGCACCCATCAGAATACTCGGTGGCACAGATCTGTGTACAAACATGAGCGTTGGGAATCTCGGTGGGACCGACCTGAACAACTCAGTGGGACTGATGTGCTAGGGCTTAGGGCAAACTTCATCTTGGTGGCACCGATTGCATCATCTCGGTTGGACGCGAAGTGAATGCAATGAGTAACAGAGAATCAGTCAAGCCAACTCGATGGGACCGATTGCAACATCTCGGTGAGAAAGAAGTGATTGCAACAAGTCACAGAGCGCTGGCAATGCCATCTCAATGAGACCGAGACCCGTATCGATGAGACCGAATCGTTAGGGTTTTGGCAGTGGCTATGTCAAGATGAACTCGTGGCCCCGGATGGGAAATATTGGTGGGGCCAAGCTGGAGTTTAGGTTTTGCACATATTTGGATAGAGAAAGTGGCTGAGGGTTTTGGAGCAATTTCACTAAGCACTTGAGCAATAAGATCATTAAGAAACACCTCATCCCCTTTTAATAGTATTAGCTTTCCTATGGAATCAATGTGATCTTGGATCACTTAAATAAAAAAGTAGACTCTTGAGCTTTTGTCAATTCTTGTCCTTATCATTTTGAAGGGGTTCCACATCCTCTTGTCTATGCTACACCACTGTTGAACTTATCTGAAATATACTAGATAAAATTATTAGTCCAACAAGAGACATGTTGACATTAATTACCGAAATCACCCAGGGAGCACTTTTGCTTTCAAGCTGTCATGCGTGGAGTCTTATCGCTCGTGCATGCGTGTGTGGGAAGGCTTGTGCGTATTTCTTGGACTCCATCAGGCTATCCCAGTTTACATATGCTCGGATACTGGATGCTGACCGACTGCCATCTGCCCATGTGTTCCGTTCGCTTGTGCGGGGGCATCCAGTGTTTGGACTACTGAGCAGAGGTGGTCTTCATGCGTGGAGTCTTCCCATTTGTGCATGCACGTATCAAACAACTCGTGCATGTTTCGTGGACCCGACACGACTATTCCGCCCAACACCTAGGTGGTTCTTCGAGGGAATCGTGGTGATGCTGTGGATCCGTTGTCTTATTGGTCAGTTAAGGTAGGCGTATGACAGTTTGCTGGTGAGAGAGAGATAGATAGATAGAGAGAGAGAGAGAATAAGGACTACCATGTGGAGCCATTCCATCGCCTTGTAATGTTTTAATGTGTCCGCAGACAACATTGTAGTCGCGGAACTGGCAAACCGTGTTAAATGCAGCAATACACCACCGCATGGCACCGTGCCTACCAACGGCAGTTCGAGTAGATTCATATGACCCAGCAATGACCTGGCCCCAATAGCATCCACACATGTCATTCTAAACGGTCACATCCACCTCACCAAGGCACACCATCTTCCGCAGCTTTATGAGTCACTCGCCACCAAGGCCCAAAGCATCTGACAATCTACTCGACCCCATCGTTGTGTAATCGGCCAAAGATTCAATCACTTTTGGAGCTCCCTTTTCTGTACTTGGACGCCGAAAACCACCTGCTCCACCCTGAAGTGCGTATCAAATAATGACTGTGGCTGAAGTCAATAGGACGGTACAACTCACTGTTCAAAACCATACGTCGTGGGTGAATGTGACTCCTGCCATAAGATAAGATGTATAACGATGAGCATAGCTCTCTGCGCTGCATCTGCCTTACCCGGCTAAACCCACCAGCACATCTCTCTCCGTAGCTGCGATGAGGAGAAACCAACCCACTGAACCGCGCCTATGGCGACACCTCTAGGATCATGAACCTGACAAGTCCGCATGCTCAAAGCACTGAAAGGAATGCGTACCCGCTAACTAATCCTAATATGACCTCATATGTGAATAACCCATGAAATACATAAGGTCGAGCGATAAAGAACACATATAAAAAAGCAACACCCAAGAACAAAATTTATTTGAATGATTAGCATCATACACAAGAAAGGCAATATCTGACCAAAACATTTATCAAAGCAACACCATCACATACCATCACTTGACAATTTGCAGCTTCAAAAGTTTGTATTTTCCTATCCAACTCATGTTCACTATATATTTTCCTTACATGGGCCTCACACGCCTTTTCCTTCTACCTCACGCGATGGGCAAAATCCATGCGGCTCCATGAAAGGACAAATCAGAAGCTACGGAGACCTGCGACGATGAGGAAGGCAAAAGGTGGTGAACGAGAAGAAAATACACACCATAGGCAAGAGGGAAACAAATTGAATGACCTCACCTCGCATGAGGAGATAACAGACCGCTGGTCGCCGGCGATGAGAAACTGAACATATCACAAAGCCGAGCTGGCACGAGAAACTAATGGGCCGCTGCTACTCCCGTATGAGTTGTTGGATCCATGAAGAGGAAGGGTGATGTAGTACAAGCGCAGAAGTATTATCCTTAGTTAAGAACCTAGGTTTAATAGAACCAGTAGGAGTAAACAAGCTAACAAGATAAGCAACACTTACAAACAAACAAAATAAATACTTGTACCCAACTTGGCAAGGGCATTGCCAATCCCCTTGTCTTACTAGTTACAAGGTTAAAATCAAATAGTGGATAGACAACGATATAGTGAAAGGAAATAAAAGAGGCAACTTTGTAGAAGCAAGTATTAATGGAGAATAGACCCGGGGGCCATAGGTTTACTAGTGGCATCTCTCTCAAAAGTAGGTAATAACATCGTGGAGAAATTAATATTGGGCAATTGATAGAAAAGCAACATTCATAACTATGATCATTCAAGTCATAGTCTTGTATATGCAATACGTCCGTGGTAAGTAGACCGTTATCCAACTGCATCTACTACTATTACTCCACCCCTTAGATCATAATCCAGCATGCATATCAAGGTATTAGGTTTACTAGAAACCAAGCAACGCAATAAGCAAGATGACATCATGTAGATATAAAGAAATCTAGCAATAAGATTAAACCCCATGTTTTATCCTTAGCAACAACAATACAAATATGTGTCCTGTCCCCATTCTGTCACTGGGATATAGAACACTGTAAGATTGAACCTACTACTATGCACCACTCCCTCTAAAGAATTACCCATCTATCTCGAGCAAAAAAGACAAATAACTCGAAAAGCATACATAGCTACTCAATTATACAACAAAGAAACTCCAAAATATTAAATAGTATTCAATGAATAATCTGATCAGGAATCCACAATTCATAGGATGCCAACAAACACACCAAAATAATTACATTGGATTGATCTTGGAAGAGAACATGGTATTGAAGAGATCAAAAAATAGAGAAAAAAACCCATCTAACTAAACTATGGACTTGTAGGTCCTAAAGGAACTATTCACACATCATCATGGAGACAGCAAGGTTGATGAAGATGTTCCGGCAATGGCTTTCCCCTCCAAAAGAACTCGGAAATAGGGCGCCAGGTGAGATATCTTTGGAACAGCATCTTGCGGCGGTGATAAAATTCTCTTGGAAGCACGATGAATGGTTTAGTATTTATAGGGATTTATGGCGGTGGAGTTAGACTAATGCGGTGCTCAAGGACCCACATGGATATGTTGCGTGGCCACCCCTTGGATGCGCCATGTCTCCATGTGGCTGCCTCATCGGTCCCCTCAGTATCTCCCGAAGCTTTGAGTGTTTCCTGTTTCCCCAAAAGAATCATGTTAAATCGGCAACATATTTTAACTTCGGTAGATATTTATTTCCCACGAAATCAAAAACAAGCAGAAAACAGGAACCAGAACTAGGCACTATATTAATAGGCTAGTCCATAAAAATCATATAAAATGATATAATATATATAAATGATAATATAGCAGCATGAAACAATAAAAAATATAGATATGTTTTACACATCAACCGTCCACCGGTGCCGACGACAAACAAACCACTACACCGAGAAAACTTAAGGAAGCCGTGCCAATGAAGAAAACATAATGGTATGCAAGGCAGGCACAAGAGAAGAAGAAGACAACCTCATCATATATACAAGGACACCCCCACACACCGCAACAAACCAACATACAACCGCCCCATGAATAAATGGGCCGAAGCCACTCACTACAAGGCAAACTCGGAGCATTCTGCTGCCAACAGTCCACCCACACACCGACGACATACACGACAACAAAAACTAAGCTCGGGTTGGAGAACCGAACTCGTAGGTAGGTAGACAGGCCAATCAGTTGCTTCCTCTCTACTTGGAAGTTGTTGCACCCCCAAGTACAAGGGTTTGTAGCAAGCAACAATTTCCCTTAAGTGGCCTCTAGGTCTGTCAAACCAGCATGAGCTCAGTGCTTATAACCATGATCAATACGTGCACACAGACAAAAAATGTCTCCTTGTGCCCCCAACAATACTAGTGAGGTTGTCAATTTCACTAGGTTTGCTAGTTTCAAATGTGGAAAGAGTTGAATGAAATAAGCAAGAAAGAAAAATTAAGGAATTGAAAGGACCTTTATTGAGATTGAACAATTTATGGAAGAGAATGGACCGGGGTCCATAGGTTCACTAGAGATCTCTCTCGAAAAGAAAACATGGTGTGGTAACAAATCATATAAGGGAAATGATTAAATTGCAATATTTTTTTACTATGACTATTCATGGAAAAATTAACATATGAGCATCCATCTATAATATTATGCCATCTATAGTTAATACACTACCCAAGACTGCTATTCAGAATCCATCTTAAAGTATTAAGTTAAAAACATAGTATTGCAATTGGTATGATGATATGAAGGAGATGGTATATTGTCTTCACCTTGCATTCAAAGTAAAAGTACACAACCAACTTTTTATCCCTAGTGGCAACAAAACAAATACAAGCCTTTTCCACTTTCTGTCAGTATGTTAGCTTACTCGTACGGTTGAATCCAACTTTCATACATAACTCCCTCTGATGATCAAACCCCAAAATTAGCCAAAGAAAAAGAGAGAATAGATTAAAGAGCATATATAAATAATAATTATGCAACAAAAGAACCAAATATGTCTCAAGAGAATTCATGAATAAATCTTATGATAAAGTGAAAATTCATTATATACCATAGAATACACCACCAAATTACGCCAGAGATCACAATCATGGAGTAAAAGTAAGGAATTTAAAGGACCTTTATTGAGATTGAAAACTTTATGGAAGAAAATGGACCATGGTCCATAGGTTTACTAGAGATCTATCTCCAAAAGAAAACATGGTGTGATAAAAAAACATAGTTGGGCAATGATTAAATTGCAATATTTTTGAGTTTGGCTATTCATGGCATAATTAACAGATGCACATGCATCTATAATACTCCCTTTGTTCCTAAATATAAGTCTTTCTAGAGATTTCAATATGGACTACATACAAATGTATGTAGACATAGTCTAGAGTCACTACTAGGGAAAACCATAGTAGTAGTTGTGGTTTTATAGCTACTAGTAGCACTTGTACAAACGCTATCAGTAAGGCGCTACAGCTAACAGGTAGCAGTAGCGCTGGTTTTCCAGCACTACTGCTATACCTAGTTAGCGGTAGCACTCGTCATGGAAAAGCGCTGCTGATAATAGTAAGTAGCAGTAGCGCTCATCATTGAAAAGCGCTATTGCTTATTTTTCATGTATTTTTGAAAATGCAGCTTATTTTTGCTGTATTTGTATAGGTTTTATATACAGTACTTTCATCATATGATTTTATGACCATGATTAGTTAGTATATACAACAGTGGGTGAAATCATCAGGTTTGGATTAGTAGTATACTTTCGACATGCACCACATGTTGCCTCCACTTGAACCTAATCCACATTCTATCATGATCAACATCATCATCACCATATTAATATAAAAACTCTTGCATCATATCATCACCAACAACACTAGCTAATAATCATCATAGTCATTACCACCAACACTATTTAATCATCATAGTCATAGTGTACTATCTAATCACCACCAACACTAGCTAATAATAATCATCATAGTCATTACCACCGACACTAGCTATTTAATCATCATAGTCATAGTGTAGCATATTATCATCTTCGAACTCATTCTAGCTAGTTAATCACTCCTGCTGCTCTCTCTCAGGTAAAATAGCATAAAACATGTGTAACACTCTTGCTTCATCATATTGGAGAACATAGATGAACCTGTCTCCTAATTGCGGGCTGCACGTCTGATTGCTGCCCCCTAGTACTTCTCTGCTGGGATCCTTCACAATTTTGCTCCAATCTTTGACTATTAAGACTTGCTCGCTTCGAGAAATGATGAATGCACTCATGTGCAATGCAGGATATCTTGGCCGTAAGCTAAACATTGTCATGCGAACTTTAGGATCGATCCAACGAGACACAACACTCATCAGGAGTCCTTGTTGAAGAACATCGTAGTAACATACTTAGTAATGAAGTTTAGCTTAAAAAATAATGTATGCAAAAGATGCGCTGAGGACAAATAGTAAAAATCTTACCATCTTTCCTAAATAGATGTGACCGTAGTTCAATACACACACTAGTGGTCGCACATTTTGAGTACTAATATCTCGAAGTC
>NW_021282050.1:0-1626 GCF_002162155.2 Triticum dicoccoides
AACCTCATGAGCTTCAACCAAGGTTGAGATTGTACTTGAACTCATCCAACCTCCTCATAGTAAGAGGCTTTGTGAAGCCATCAGCAAGTTGATCTCCAGTAGGAATAAACTGAATGTCGAGAAGCTTTCTAGCTACTCTTTCTCTGACAAAGTGGAAATCAACTTCAATATGCTTTGTGCGTGCATGAAAAACAGGGTTAGCTGACAAATAAGTTGCACCAATATTATCACACCATAGTCTGGCAGCTTTTGGAGTCTTAATTCCAAGCTCATAAAGTAGTGTTTGTATCCACATTACTTCAGCTGTAGCATTCGCCAAAGCTTTGTATTCAGCCTCTGTGCTCGATCTAGAAACTGTAGCCTGCTTTCTTGCACTCCATGATACAAGATTGGATCCCAGAAAAACAGCAAATCCACCAGTAGACCTTCTATCATCAATACATCCTGCCCAGTCTGCATCAGAATAGGCAGTAACAAGCATAGAAGAAGACTTGGTAATTTGGAGTCCAAGTCCCTCTGAGAACTTAAGGTACCTCAAGATTCTCTTGACTGCAGTCCAATGAGTAGTGCTAGGAGCATGTAAATATTGGCATACCTTGTTGACAGCATAGGAAATGTCAGGCCGTGTCAGTGTTAAGTATTGTAATGCACCCACAACACTTCGGTAATTTGTTGCATCCTCTAATCCAAGTGCCTCTCCACTTTCAACAGAAAGTTTTTCAGAAGTTGAGATAGTTGTATTCACGGGTTTACATTTTTCCAAACCTACTCTTCTGAGTATATCAGCTGTGTATTTTTCCCGTGTCAAAAGTATACCATCTCTTATTTGTTTAACCTCTATACCAAGAAAATAGTGAAGATCTCCCAAATCCTTGAGAGCAAACTCCAACTTAAGATCCTTAAGCAAACAAGTAGTGGCACTTGAACTTGAACTAGCAACTATAATATCATCAACATAAACTAGCACAAAAATAGTGACATTTCCTTTACTATAAAAGAACAAGGGCGTGTCTGCTTTGGATGGTACAAACCCAAGTTGCTGTAGTTGCATGCTCAATCGTGAATACCAAGCTCTTGGGGCCTATTTTAAACCATATAATGCTTTATCCAATTTGCAAACATAATGTGGTGTGCTCTTGTTTTCATAACCTGGTGGCTGCCGCATAAACACCTCTTCCTCAAGAACACCATGAAGGAATGTGTTCTGAACATCTAGCTGTCTTAAGCTCCAACCTCTGGAAACAGCAATAGACAGAACAAGTCGAATAGTAGCTGATTTAACAACTGGGCTAAAGGTATCCTCATAATCAATGCTAAATCTCTGCTTAAAACCCTTAGCAACTATTCTAGCCTTGTACCTGTCTATACTTCCATGAGATTTTCTTTTTATCTTGTACACCCATTTACAATCAATGATATTCATTCCACTTTTTGATGGTACTAGGTGCCATGTTTTGTTTTTCATAAGTGCATTATACTCACTATCCATGGCTTCTTTCCAATGTTTGTGAGCAAGAGCATCAACTAGGCTAACTGGTTCACCAGGAGTAGTAAGGAAAGCACGTTTTTTTATCATACCTGATGGTACCATCTTTGTATTCTTTTTCCTTAGTAATACCTGACTGA
>NW_021282051.1:0-1222 GCF_002162155.2 Triticum dicoccoides
TGCAGTAAAAGAGAGCAGGAGCGAGAACATGGGATTGTATCGATATGATCAAATGGTTGGTTGCTTGCCTGATGGTTCGATGCACGGATAAGGTTCTTCGTTAGGGTAATCACGGTACTCCTCGGGGACAGAACCTGTCGCAAAGGGCATCGATACACAAGCATCACCAAACAATGTGCAACAATATGATGCATGCATGAAACATGGCAATATGAGTGTATTGGGCTAATGCAACTAAGCCAGAAGGGTTTGAACAAATTTGAATCAAAGATTCAAATTCCAAATTCAAATATGGCCTTTTTAAGTGCCTTTTCTTGTTCTGCTTAAAACATCAATTTAACTTGTTTGATCATGCATGAAAATAGTACAGATGGATAGATTGGATTTTTCTGATCATTTTTCATATATAATTTGTCCAATTTGGAGTTACAGAATAAAAGTTATGAATTTTTGAAGTTTAAATAATATTCTGGAATTTCCTGATTTAAATTAAATCCAGAAAATCAATTACTGCGTCAGCCTGACGTCAGTGTGACGTCAGCAGGTCAACGAAATTGGTCCAGGTCAAACCTGACAGTGGGTCCCGCATGTCAGGGTGATTATTTTAACTAAAACTTAATTAAAACTAATCCTGTTTAATTAACAGGGCTGGGCCCCACCTGTCATTGACTCAGGGGAGTCAACCAGGGCCCACCCGTGGTCAAACCCGAGTCGGCTGCACCGGCATTTAGCCGCCGGCGAGCCCGACGCGGCGGCGGGAGTGGTTTTGGCCATTTCGGCCACCAGAGGGGCTGCGGAGACCACCGGAGTGGAGCTGAGGCCAACCCGCAGCTCTTGGCGGAGCCCGTTGGGGTCGGGGTGGCCGGAGTCGACGGCGGCGAGCTCGGCTGCGGCCGCCGGGGTTCGGTCGTGCACGGGAACGGTGCTGGAGCTCGAAGTCGAGCAAAGCGAGGCGCTAGGGATGCTCTACGGGGTCTTGCGAACTCGTTGGACTCGCCGGGGTGACCAAATGGTCACCGGAGCTGCGTCGACGGCGAGCTCGGCGACGGCGGAGGTTCGGCCGTGGTGGGGAGGTGGCTACGGTGAGGGAACGAGGGGAAGGAGAGGGGGAAACGGTGGCGTAGCTCACCGCGGTTGCAGTGGGCGTCAAAGCGGGCTCGGGGACGCGCTGGAGACGGCGAATTCGACGGCGACGGTGGTCGGAGCCCGAAGAGGGGAACGG
>NW_021282052.1:0-6583 GCF_002162155.2 Triticum dicoccoides
CTTTTGCTGTCTTTACTTTTGTTACCGTTACCACCACTATCATATTACTTTGCTACTAAACACTTTGCTGGAGATACTAAGTTTCCAGGTGTGGTTGAATTGACAACTCAGCTGCTAATACTTGAGAATATTCTTTGGCTCCCCTTGTGTCGAATCAATAAATTTGGGTTGAATACTCTACCCTCGAAAACTGTGGCGATCCCCTATACTTGTGGGCTATCAACGTGCCATGCATGATGGCGATATTGAAGATGACATGTACTCGTTGTCCCAGTTACCATCTTCGAATATAATGACTTTCAAAGGGTACGAGATAAATGGGAATACATTTTACATGATCGCCCAAGATAAGAAGAGCACCAACCAAAACAGTGGTGTCCGCTTTGATGCAACAACCAACATGGGAAAGGAAACATATTATGGTTACATAGTGGACATATGGGAACTTAACTATGGAGGTGGTTTGAAGGTCCCTCGGGCAACCTTTGGACAACTCCTCAAGATTGAACCCATGCCTAAGCTTAAAGAGGACGAGATAAAATGGAAATATGCCCGCGGCCAACCTTTGGTAAGGCCTGAGGAGGTCAAGAACCTCCCAACGAGAATGTATCAATTGCATGATTGGTACATGAAAATTACCAAGAGTAGCAATCGAGAGGGCCTCATGGTGAAAGTCAAGGAAGAGTATTACTTCCATAAGCTAGCTCTGTCCATTGAGTATTCAGAACTATTTTAGTTATTCCATCAAGACGCATCGACAAATCCATCGTCAGTTTGTATTGTGCGTAAGTGATTTCTTTCTGTAATTCAAGTCTCAAGCTAGCTGTACTGCTCATTGATCGATCATTACCTGTAATTATCCTTACTATATTCTTTTCTGTGGTATATTATGCAGGATGAAGATGTATGAAATGAAAAAAGCTAGACGCTATGGCATTGGGTTCATTGACCCAAATACCATTAATGAAGAAACATGGGGATATGCATGGTATCAAACAGAGGTAGAGAAAAACATGCTAGAGTTCTTGAAGCGCCTCAATACCAATGAACATATACTACTTCCTTACAACTACATGTGAGTCACACTGTCTTGTACTTCAAATTCTGTTTTACTTACTAGCTAGCTAGATATTAATAATTAAGTGTATAGGGTTCAGGGTAGTTGATGAGGGTTATGCACATGCCCGCTTAATTAAGACATGCAAACGTGTGTGCATGCAGTTTCCATTGGATCTTGTTAATCATTACAGTTGATGAAGGAACAGTTGAAGTACTGGACTCACTACTTAAAGAGAAGACAGAGTACACAACCGTGAAGGGGATAGTCGACAGGTAATTTCAATCATTATTAACTATATGTCGGCCTCTTTAGTTAGTCATTTCCTGATATCAACTATTTAATAACTCGTTTATTCATTTTCTTTGCCGGCGGGCAGGGCTTGGGCAGAGTTCAGGAATTCAAAAGATGTTCTAGGCGAATGGAGAGAAAGGCTGTATCGGTTTCGACCCAAGGTATAATTAATTAAGTAGTACTAGCTAGCTACCATGCATCTCTTTAATCCCGGGCTATAGAACCGGCACTAAAGCACCTTACGAACCGGGGCTATAGCCCGGATCTGCACTAGTGCATCTCTTTAATTCTAGTTTCAATACCATTAATTATCATGCTTGATTAATTATTATATGATTAAATTCTATTCTCGTAAAGGCCCTGAAGCAGGCGCAGGGGAGAGATCATTGTGCATACTGCGTTTTCGAGAACATTCGCATGATGACATCCGAAAGGACCAAAACTGATGGACAATATGTAGTATCGTAAAATATAGTTTTGGTCCATCAGTATATAATCGCATAATCGGTTCTACGAGAAATTCTATTTATATATATGCATAACATGTACAATATGTAGTATCGTAAAATACCAGCAAATAGAATAGAATTAAATGGAAAACACAAAATTAAAGGAAAAATAAATAATAAAACCAAAAGCCCCCAAACTTTTTAGTACCGGTTGGTAACACTAACCGGTACTAAAGCTCTCCCCACACCCGGCCCTGGCTCATGCCACGTGGTGGCCCTTTAGCTGTGGATCGAGCCGAACTGGTACTAAAGGGGGGGGACCTTTAGTCCCCACCCTTTAGTGTCAGTTGCAGAACCGGCACTAAAGCCCCTTACGAATGGGGGCTATAGCCCGGTTCTGCACTAGTATGGCACTAGGCACTGGATCGATATGTTAGTCCCAAAAATAGTATAAAAAGTTGCCAAAAGTATATGAAAGTTGAATAATATTGGCATGAAACAATCAAAAATTATAGATACGGCGGAGAGGTATCAGCATCCCCAAGCTTAGTTCCTGCTCGTCCTCGAGTAGGTAAATGATAAAAAGATAATTTTTGATGTGGAATGCTACCTAGCATAATCTTGATCATATGTCTAATCATGGCATGAATATTAAGACACGAGTGATTCAAAGCAATAGTCTATCATTTGACATAAAAACAATAATACTTCGAGCATACTAATTAAGCAATCATGTCTTTTCAAAACAACATGGCAAAAGAAAGTTATCCCCACAAAATCATATAGTCTGGCTATGTTTTATCTTCATCACACAAAGTATTTAATCATGCACAACCCCAATGACAAGCCAAGAAATTGTTTCATACTTTTGACGTTCTCAAACCTTTTCAACTTTCACGCAATACATGAGCGTGAGCCATGGACATAGCACTATAGGTGGAATAGAATATGATGGTGGGGGTTATGTGGAGAAGACAAAAAGGGAGAAAGTCTCACATCGACGTGACTTTTTTCTAATCAATGGGATATGGAGATGCCCATCAATTGATGTCAATGCGAGGAGTAGGGATTGCCATGCAACGGATGCACTAGAGCTATAAGTGTATGAAAGCTCAAACTAAAAATTAAGTGGGTGTGCATCCAACTTGCTTGCTCATGAAGACCTAGGGCATTTGAGGAAGCCCATCGTTGGAATATACAAGCCAAGTTCTATAATGAAAAATTCCCACTAGTATATGAAAGTGATAACTCAAGAGACTCTCTATATGAAGAACATGGTGCTACTTTGAAGCACAAGTGTGGTAAAAGGATAGTAACATTGCCCCTTCTCTCTTTTTCTCTCAATTTTTTATTTTATTTTATTTTTTATTTTTTATTTTATTTTTTTGGTGGGCTTCTTTGGCCTCTTTTTTTATTTGGGCTTCTTTGGCCTCTTTTATTTTTCATAAAGTCCGGAGTCTCATCCCGACTTGTGGGGGAATCATAGTCTCCATCATCCTTTCCTCACTAGGGCAATGCTCTAATAATGATGATCATCACACTTTATTTACTTACAACTTGATATCTAGAACAAAGATATGACTCTATATGAATGCCTTCAGCGGTGTGCCGGGATGTGCAATGATCTAGCGTAGCAACGACATCAAAAACATGAAACATCATGCTAGCTATCTTACGATCATGCAAGGCAATATGACAATGAATGCTCAAGTCATGTATATGATGATGATGGAAGTTGCATGGCAATATATCTCGGAATGGCTATGGAAATGCCATGATAGGTAGGTATGGTGGCTGTTTTGAGGAAGGTATATGGTGGGTGTATGGTACCGGCGAAAGTTGCGCGGCACAAGAGAGGCTAGCAATGGTGGAAGGGTGAGAGTGCGTATAATCCATGGACTCAACATTAGTCATAAAGAACTCATATACTTATTGCAAAAATCTACAAGCCATTGAAAACAAAGTACTACGCGCATGCTCCTAGGGGGATAGATTGGTAGGAAAAGACCATCGCTCGTCCCCGACCGCCACTCATAAGGAAGACAATCAATAAATAAAATTGTGCTCCAACTTCATCATAAAGCGGTTCACCATACGTACATGCTTCGGGAATCACAAACCTCAACACAAGTGTTTCTACTAATCCACAGTCGCCGACTAGCATAACTCTAATATCACCACCTTTATATCACAAAACTATTGCAAGGAACCAAACATATCATATTCAGCGATCTACAAGTTTATGTAGGATTTTATGACTAACCATGTGAATGACCAATTCTTGTCATCTCTCTAAATAGATATAAGTGAAGCAAGAGAGTTTAATTCTTTCTACAAAAGATATGTCCACGCTCTAACAAATATAAGTAAAGCAAAAGAGCATTCTACAAATGGCGGTTTTCTATGTGACGAGAAACAGCAATCCATACTTCAAATGATATAAGTGAAGCACATGAAGCATTCTATAAAGCCATACTCAAAAGATTTAAGTGAAGTGCAAAGAGCATTCTATAAATCAACCAAGGACTATCTCATACCAGCATGGTGCATAAAAGAAAAGTAAAAACTAAATGCAAAAGACACTCCAAGACTTGCACATATCGCATGAACGAAACGAATCCGAAAACATACCGATACTTGTTGAAGAAAGAGGGGATGCCTTCCGGGGCATCCCCAAGCTTAGACGCTTGAGTCTCCTTGAATATTTACTTGGGGTGTCTTGGGCATCCCTGATCTTGAGCTCTTGCCTCTCTTCCTTTTCCTCATATCGAGACCTCCTCGGTCAAACACTTCATCCACACAAAACTTCAACAGAAAACTTGGTAAGATCCGTTAGTATAATAAAACAAATCACTACTCTAAGTACTGTAGCAAACCAATTCATATTTTTTTTGCATTGTGTCTACTGTAACATAACTTTTTCATGGCTTAATCCACTGATAGAAATTGATAGATTCATCAAAACAAGTAAACTATGCATCAAAAACAGAATCTGTCAAAAACAGAACAGTCTGTATTAATCTGAAAATTCACCATACTTGTGATACCCCAAAAATTCTACCAAACTTAGGAAAAATAAAAAATGTGTACATCAAGACAGTGCAAAAAGAATGAGAACCGTTTGGCGTTCCTGTAAAAATGTAAAATTGCGCACTACAGCCAAAGTTTCTGTCCTGCACCGTACAAACCAACAAGCATTGTAAACATCCTGAAGGCAAACCTTGGCACATTATTTTTATAATACAATGGAATTGTACAAGGGGATAATTATTTTTGTTGAAAGGTTTCTGTAATTAAGATTCACAAAGTGTCCGTGAGCATGAACAAAGTTCAAGGAGCTCTTCCACTTCAACAATGCTTGTCTTTCTCACTTTCACTTTCCTTTTTAAACTTTTTGGGTTTCCCTCTTTATTTTTTTGTTTTTAAACTATATAAAAGCACTCAACAGAAATAAAAGACTCTCTAAAACTTCCGGGTTGTCTCCCTGGCAGCACTTTTTTAAAGCCATTAGGCTAGGCATATGGTGCTCAAGTAATGGATCCACCCGGATCCCATGGTATATCAAAGCCAATTTTAATTATTAATGATTTGTAATTTAGTAGTGAGCACAAAGTAACATATATCAAGCAACAACGAAGTCTAACACTCTTCCTATGCATCGGCATGTCATAAAAGAACAATTCATGCACACCAAGTAAAGGCCAATGCATACTATAAGCAGTTTCTTGCAATTTTATCATATTGGAAACATAGAGAGGTGGAGATATAGTTCCTCTCTCATAATAATTGCAAGTAGGAGCAGCAAGCACATGCATATCACATTCATCAAAATTATCATGTGCAACGGTAAAAGGCAACCCATCAATGTAATCCTTAGTAAGCATAAACTTCTCCGATATAGTGTAGTTTGAGAATTCAAAAAGATAATAGGACTATCATGCGTGGGTGCAATAGCAACAATTTCATGTTTAACATAAGGAAATATAGCAAGTTCATCTCCATAAGCATCATTCATATTGGCATCTTGGCCACAAGCATAGCAAGCATCATCAAAAAGGGGTATTTCAAGATAATCGACTGGATCATAGCAATCATCATAGCAATCATCCTTCGGTAAGCACGAAGGGGAATTAAACAATGTATGAGTTGAAGAGTTACTCTCATTAGAAGGTGGGCACAGGTAGCTAATCCGCTCTTCCTCCTTTTGTTCTTCGCTCTCCTCATCATCTTTTTCATCCAATGAGCTCACAGTTTCATCAATTTCTTCTTCCATAGACTCCTACAAAATATTAATCTCTTCTTGGACAGCGGAGAACTCCTCAATATATGGTTTAACATAGGCATTAGAAGCATAATTATCATAACAATATTCAAGTATGGCAAAATTTTCAGATTTGTAGAGAGTAGCATCATACTTTTCAATCAAAGAAGCTATTTCATAAGCACCCTTAAAAGCAACAAATTCTTCAATTTGTTGAACATCATAGTAATCATAAACACCCTTAGCATATGAAGATATGATTCCATTATCAATAAACTCACATTGGTAGGGAAGGTGTTTCTTAGGGTTTTCAGAACAACAAGTAACATCATATATTTCACATAAATTCCAAGCATACCATTGCAAATGTTGAATTTGATCCAGTAAAAGTTTCCCTTTTTTAGATATACGGTGTCGCACATAACAAGCATGCTCATCTAAAGATTTGCCCTCAACTAAGCTAGTGGGGGTTTCAGCACGAGCACAAAGGGACCGAAGATGATCCAAGTAAAAAGCTTCAGG
>NW_021282053.1:0-1651 GCF_002162155.2 Triticum dicoccoides
GGGTTAGGGTTCCAGGGGTGGGGGATAAGCAGGGGCGAGGTGGGCCAGCCAGGGTGGGCTGTCCGGTTGGGTGGGATGGGCCGAGGCCCATGGGGAGCCGGGGGGGGTTCTTTTGTTTTGTCTTTACTTTTTATTTTAGTAATTTTGCTTTAGTGTTTTATCTTTATGCCCATTTATTTTTGTTTTACAAAATTCATACAAAAGCACCTAATTTAATGTGACTAGTTTTACCACTGCCACAAAAGGTTTCATGCCTAATTAAAAAAGTTTAAGATTTTATAAATTATAAAATGCATTTAATTTATTGTTTAAGGCACGGTTTTATTCACCAAAGCGCATTTAAATACTTTACAAATGTGGTTTTCAACGTGACAATTATCAAGGGATTATTTGCCACGCTTTGAACATTTTAGTTTTTATGTTTGAAATTTTTAATTTTTTAACTTGATTTTGAATTTTTAAATTCGAATGGGACTTGAATCATCACGAGATTAACCACAGTAATCGTGGTGATGTGGTACCATTAGCAGAGGTTAATGTATCCGGGCGTCACACTCAAGTTCTCTAGCAAATGACTCAAGTTCTCTAGCAAATGACTGCAGCTCATGGTCTGAAACCATAAGACTGCTCTCGCGCTCTACCGCGACACCCTCTCCCACCCCTTCCTCGCCCCCTCCTTTTGCCACCGCCCTTTCGCCACCGCCACCGCCACCGCCCCCCTTCTTCACTTAATTAATTTGTTTTTACTACATGTTTTCAGGACTGACATAATGGCGGACGATAGAGCTAACCCGATTATGGACAACTATGATCCGGACGGTGAAGCACATATGTTCGGCATCATAAACGGCGATATTCTATATGTGCCGACCGGACAAGAAGAAGATGATATCTCTTCTTATCTGAACCTTGACGGTGAAGATGAAGGGCGCCGTCAGCAAGATGATGCCGAACAAACGTCGATAAACGACGATCTTCAAATGGAAGTAGCAACCACCTCCGGCGCTGAGGTATATATATATATATATACATTGAGCCTCTGGTGATACAAACTAACTGATTTGAATAAATATGTGTGGACTAACGCGCGCGACTCTCTTTCTTATTTTAGCCCTCGGCCGGATCGTCAAAACAATCGAGTACGTCGTCAAAGCGTGGCGCAACCAAGACGATGAAACAAGGAGAAACATGCACCATCGAGGTTGTCGACAGTGCAACCGGCAGGCCGCTAGAGCCCCGCAAGAACGCCACCAAGTTTGTCAACCAATGCGGAGCCATTGTTAGAGACAACGTCTCGATCACCGTCCAGGAGTGGAATAAGCCAAAGAAGGCACGAATTGCTGGTTTCACTTTTGTCGATAAGAGAACAAAAAAAGATTGCTTCAAAAAGCTTATGGAACATTTCGTTCTACCTCCGGAATACAACAAATTTGATGAGGAGGGTAACAAGATTGAGGAAAACAAGGAGAGGAGGAGGCTAGTCAAACAGTTCGCTCTTCATAAGATGGCCGACGCATTCCGGAAATTCAAGCAAAATCTAGCCCATGACTTTGTCAAGCAGAACAAGACTCCGGATTTCAAAGGACAATATGAGAAACTGAAACATGATTGGCCAGAATTTGTGAAGCAAAAGAAATCGGAGCAGTTCATT
>NW_021282054.1:0-1083 GCF_002162155.2 Triticum dicoccoides
GAGTTCTGGTTGGGAACCATCAGCGAGGATATCGAAGTTCTGTGCATGACCTAGGATTAGCACATCAACTCCTTTTCCTGAACAAATCAATCAGTGGCTTGGTGTGCTAGGGAATACATATGGAGTGGAGGTTGCAAGTCTCCAGACCACAGAATACTTCGCACGTATGCATGACTGACTTGGGATGATTCCAGAGGAAGCAACATTGACTTTCTCGAGTCCACGGCGGCAACTTGCATCAAATGCACGTGTATAAGAGGAAGTCACTCCTTTCATCAAACAAATACTTCATGAGCTAGCATGAAGAAAATGCTTTCAAAAGTTTCCAACACTAGCTTAATGTTCAACAAAATCATGGAGGAGATAAGGATGTTGTCAATGGGCTCAACAATAATTCTTCCGGGTTTCCCTTTAAAAGGAATTCCATAGTTAAGTGAACAAGTGATAGCATGGGTCAGACCCAAAAGATATAATGGTGTATACTCGAGGGATCAACCACAAGTAAGACAACATTACGAATATCGTTGGTTCTGGTCTGATTGGATGATAGCCCATACTCCAATCAAAGGTTGGATAAAATGATAGGTCCATTAACTGATCACGAGGTTCAGTCGATGAAAATATCAACTTTCTTCAACACACATACAAGACATCCCTTATAATGAACTATATCGGACAAGCTTCTATCTTCCAACTCTCCAAGTTGATGCATAGCCTAACCAACTAGCTCAGGGGTATCCAACACGGATTCTTGGAGAAAGGGTGGTTTATAGGAATAAACCAACTTGATCACGAACTCAACATAGCGGTCAGGTGACAACCTTGTAATACTTCCGAGAAGATATTCGGAAAATCACGAACCACCGATATGTTACTAAGATCGAGAACAATCTTGCTTTTCAGGGCAAGATGATATGATCAAATGAGTGAGGACTTGACACAGTCCTAACTCATTGACCGAAGGGTGCACCGAAATAAGAACTAGATAGCACGATCAGTCTTAGGGTGACGATTCAATAATCAATATGCTGAGAATGAGGTTATCGTCCATTTAACTACCCAGCAACGAGGTTGCTAGGCGTA
>NW_021282055.1:0-3537 GCF_002162155.2 Triticum dicoccoides
CCTGCTGGAACGGTCATTACTTGGCCGGATTTCCAAGCTGCCTTCCGTGCCCGTTTCATTCCTCAGGGAACCATGGACAGGAAGAAGCGAGAGTTCCGCAACCTCACCCAAGGCAACAAAACTGTAGATGCTTATCAATGGGAATTTCTGGACTTGTCACGTTATGCTGAAGAAGACATTGCAACTGATGCTCGTAAGCAAGAGAAGTTTCGTGATGGACTTCACCCTGATATCAAGCTAGCATTGCTCGTTCATGACTTTGCCGACTTCGCCACCTTGGTGAACAAGGCTATTCAGGTTGAGACTGGTCTTCAGGAACACCAGGGATCCCTTAGGCGTAGTCGCGACGCTGGCTCATCTTCGGGCCCGTCAGCGCAGAAGCGTCGGATATGGATTCCCCACAGCATGTATCGTCCAACTGCACCCACACCAAGACAGTCCTATGCTGCACCTCGTCTGCCTCCCCCACCGCAGAGGAAGCCCCTTCGGGCTGTACCCCCCCAAGCTTCTGCTCCCAATCCCAATGATGGTCTATGCTTCAAGTGTGGCCTTCCAGGTCACCGCTCCAGGAAATGCCCTCAGAATCAGGATCAGCTGGCTCTGCCTTCAACTGGTCGTAACAATCAACCCCATAACAACAATGCCAGACCTTATGGTCATGGTCAGGCTAATCATGTTGATCTGAATGAAGCTCAAGATCAGCCTGCCACTGTGATGGGTACTCTTCTCGTTAATTCAGTACCGGCTTCTGTTTTATTCGATTCAGGAGCCTCGCACTCATTTATGTCAGAAAATTTTGCATACGCACACGACATTCGATGCGAGCCCATGAACACTCCGATAGTGGTATGCACCCCTGCGGGTCAGTGTCGAACTACCATGATTGGTCGCGACGTCCCCGTTGAAATTGAAGGGTTGGAATTTCATGTTTCTCCCATTATTCTGGAGTCTTCCAATATTGACCTCATTCTGGGAATGGAATGGTTGAAAGCGCATATTGCCTCTATCGTTTGTGCTACCAAGGTCGTTCACCTCCTACATCCTTCAGATGAGATTATAACCTACCATGCTCAGCTTGTTCAAAACGCTGAAGCACGACTTTATGCTTTGAATGCGTTGAACGCAGCACCTCTTGAGGGAATTGAAAAGATTCCAGTCGTTCGCAACTTCCAAGACGTATTTCCAGAAGAACTTCCAGGAATACCCCCTGCCCGGGCCGTCGAGTTCGTCATCGACTTGAAACCAGGCACCGTTCCTATTGCCAAACGACCCTACAAGATGCCACCTCATGAACTCCTTGAACTGAAGGAGGAAATCGACAAATCTCTTCGCAAGGGTTTCATTCGTCCAAGTTCCTCTGCTTGGGGAGCACCTTCTCTCTTTGTGAAGAAGAAGGACGGAACAAACTGTTTGGTCCAAGACTACCGTCCTATCAACCAAGCTACAATTCAGAACAAATATCCCCTTCCTCGGATCAATGATCTGTATGATCAACTTGCTGGTTCATCGATATTCTCTAAACTCGACTTGAGGTTGGGTTACCACCAGATCCGTGTTCGTGAAGAGGATATTCCAAAGACCGCATTCGTGACTCGTTATGGTTCTTACGAGTACACTGTCTTTCGGCTTAACCAATGCCCCAGCTACATTCTCTCGTCTGATGAACTACATATTCATGGATTACCTCGACAAGTTCGTCGTAGTCTATCTGGATGATATCCTGGTTTATTCAAAGAACAAAGAAGAACATGCTGAACATCTTCGTCTTGTTCTAGAGAAGCTTCGAGAGCATCAACTTTATGCCAAGTATTCCAAGTGCGAATTCTGGTTACCCGAAGTCACCTACCTTGGTCATGTCATCTCCAAGGATGGTATTGCCGTCAACCCAGAGCGAGTTCAGGCTATTCTTGACTGGACCCCTCCGAAGACTGTCAAGCAAGTCAGAAGCTTTCTCGGCCTAGCCAGCTATTGTCGCCGCTTTGTCGAGAACTTCTCCAAGATCGCCAAGCCACTGACTAATCTGCTCCACAAAGGCGTTAAGTTCGATTGGACAGACAAATGTCAGGAAAGTTTCCAGACACTCAAAGACAAACTGACTTCTGCCCCAGTGCTTGCTCCCCCTGATTCTCGCAAGGACTTTGTCATCTATTGCGACGCTTCACGTCAAGGATTAGGTTGTGTCCTAATGCAAGAGCGCAGAGTGATTGCTTATGCCTCCCGTCAAGTGCGTCCTCATGAAGAGAACTACCCAGTTCATGACATCGAGCTTGCAGCGGTTATCTTTGCACTGAAGCTATGGCGACAGTATCTTCTCGGTAATCGTTGTGAGATCTTCACCGATCATCAGAGTCTGAAGTACCTGTTTACTCAGCCAGATCTGAACCTCCGTTAGCAGCGGTGGATGGAAGCTATTGCTGACTACAACTGCGGTATATCTTATACCCCTGGCAAGGCTAATGTAATGGCCGATGCCCTGAGCCGTAAGTCTTATTGCAATAATCACCAGGTCTACAAAGCTCAACCCCGCCTTTATGAAGAGCTATGCAAGCTGAACCTTCAACTAGTTCCACAGGGTTCTCTGAATAACCTTGTTTTGGAACCAACTCTTCTGAAAGCAATCAAGTCTGCTCAAGCCAAAGATGCTTATGTTGATCTGATGAAAAAGGATCTTGCCTTAGAGAAATCCAGAGATTTCTCACTTGGTGAAGATGGAACCTTATACTTCAGAGATCGCATTGTAGTACCCCGGTTCGAGCTTATGACAGAGAAGGTGATGAAAGAAGCGCATGACACCCCTCTCTCTATTCATCCGGGAAGTACCAAGATGTATCTAGACATCCGTCAGAAGTACTGGTGGTCTAATATGAAGCAAGACATTGCTCGGTATATTGAAGAATGTGACATTTGTTGTCGCGTCAAAGTAGAACATCAGAAACCGGCTGGACTTCTGCAACCGCTTCCTATTCCTGAATGGAAGTGGGATAAGATTCAGATGGACTTCGTCACTGGCCTTCCCAAGTCTCAGAAAGGTAACGATGCTATCTTTGTCGTCATCGACCAATTCTCGAAGGTTGCTCACTTTCTGCCAGTCAAGGAGACTATCACTGCTAGTCAATTAGCAAACTTGTATATCTCCCGAATTGTGTCACTCCACGGCATTCCGAAGGAGATCAGTTCAGACCGCGGTAGTATATTCACTTCGAAGTTCTGGGATAGTTTCCAAGAGGCAATGGGAACTCATATTACCTGGAGCACTGCTTATCATCCCCAATCCCAAGGCCAAGTCGAGCGAGTCAATCAAATTCTTGAAGACATGCTTCGAGCTTGTGTTATTTCTTTCGGCAAGAAATGGGAAGAATCTCTCCCTTATGCGGAGTTCTCTTATAACAACAGCTATCAAGCCAGCTTGAAGATGGCACCCTTTGAAGTGCTTTATGGACGTAAGTGCCGAACCCCTCTGAATTGGTCAGAAACTGGGGAACGAGCACTCATTGGTCCAGACATTATTCAACAAGCTGAAGAGTAGGTTCGCATTGT
>NW_021282056.1:0-1101 GCF_002162155.2 Triticum dicoccoides
CCATGTCTGCACATGCTAGGCTCGTCAAGTTAACCCTAAGTGTTTTCGCTGTGTAAAACTGTCTTACACCCGTTGTATGTGAACGTAAGAATCCATCACACCCGATCATCACGTGGTGCTTAGAAGCGACGAACTGTAGCAACGGTGCACAGTTAGGGGAGAACACTTCTTGAAATTTTGTAAGGGATCATCTTATTTACTACCGTCGTTCTAAGCAAACAAGATGCATAAACATGATAAACATCACATGCAATCAAATAGTGACATGATATGGCCAATATCATTTTGCTCCTTTTGATCTTCATCTTCGGGGCTCCATGATCATCATCGTCACCGGCATGACACCATGATCTCCATCATCATGATCTCCATCATCGTGTCTTCATGAAGTTGTCACGCCAACGACTACTTCTACTTCTATGACTAACGCGTTTAGCAATAAAGTAAAGTAGTTTACATGGCGTTCTTCAATGACATGCAGGTCATACAATAAATAAAGACAACTCCTATGGCTCCTGCCGGTTGTCATACTCATCGACATGCAAGTCGTGAATCCTATTACAAGAACATGATCAATCTCATACATCACATATCATTCATCACATTCTTCTTGGCCATATCACATCACAAAGCATACCCTGCAAAAACAAGTTAGACGTCCTCTAATTGTTGTTGCATGTTTTACGTGGCTGCTATGGGTTTCTAGCAAGAACGTTTCTTACCTACGCAAAGACCACAACGTGATATGCCAATTGCTATTTACCCTTCATAAGGACCCTTTTCATCGAATCCGATCCGACTAAAGTAGGAGAGACAGACACCCGCTAGCCACCTTATGCATCTAGTGCATGTCAGTCGGTGGAACCAGTCTCACGTAAGAGTACGTGTAAGGTCGGTCCGGGCCGCTTCATCCCACGATGCCGCCGAATCAAGATAAGACTAGTAACGGCAAGCATATTGAACAAAATCAACGCCCACAACTACTTTGTGTTCTACTCGTGCATAGAATCTACGCAATAGACCTAGCTCATGATGCCACTGTTGGGGAACGTAGCAGAAATTCAAAATTTTCCTACGCGTATCACCAAGATCTATCTATGG
>NW_021282057.1:0-4276 GCF_002162155.2 Triticum dicoccoides
ACAATGCGAACCTACTCTTCAGCTTGTTGAATAATGTCTGGACCAATGAGTGCTCGTTCCCCAGTTTCTGACCAATTCAGAGGGGTTCGGCACTTACGTCCATAAAGCACTTCAAAGGGTGCCATCTTCAAGCTGGCTTGATAGCTGTTGTTATAAGAGAACTCCGCATAAGGGAGAGATTCTTCCCATTTCTTGCCGAAAGAAATAACACAAGCTCGAAGCATGTCTTCAAGAATTTGATTGACTCGCTCGACTTGGCCTTGGGATTGGGGATGATAAGCAGTGCTCCAGGTAATATGAGTTCCCATTGCCTCTTGGAAACTATCCCAGAACTTCGAAGTGAATATACTACCGCGGTCTGAACTGATCTCCTTCGGAATGCCGTGGAGTGACACAATTCGGGAGATATACAAGTTTGCTAATTGACTAGCAGTGATAGTCTCCTTGACTGGCAGAAAGTGAGCAACCTTCGAGAATTGGTCGATGACGACAAAGATAGCATCGTTACCTTTCTGAGACTTGGGAAGGCCAGTGACGAAGTCCATCTGAATCTTATCCCACTTCCATTCAGGAATAGGAAGCGGTTGCAGAAGTCCAGCCGGTTTCTGATGTTCTACTTTGACGCGACAACAAATGTCACATTCTTCAATATACCGAGCAATGTCTTGCTTCATATTAGACCACCAGTACTTCTGACGGATGTCTAGATACATCTTGGTACTTCCCGGATGAATAGAGAGAGGGGTGTCATGCGCTTCTTTCATCACCTTCTCTGTCATAAGCTCGAACCGGGGTACTACAATGCGATCTCTGAAGTATAAGGTTCCATCTTCACCAAGTGAGAAATCTCTGGATTTCTCTAAGGCAAGATCCTTTTTCATCAGATCAACATAAGCATCTTTGGCTTGAGCAGACTTGATTGCTTTCAGAAGAGTTGGTTCCAAAACAAGGTTATTCAGAGAACCCTGTGGAACTAGTTGAAGGTTCAGCTTGCATAGCTCTTCATAAAGGCGGGGTTGAGCTTTGTAGACCTGGTGATTATTGCAATAAGACTTACGGCTCAGGGCATCGGCCATTACATTAGCCTTGCCAGGGGTATAAGATATACCGCAGTTGTAGTCAGCAATAGCTTCCATCCACCGCTGCTAACGGAGGTTCAGATCTGGCTGAGTAAACAGGTACTTCAGACTCTGATGATCGGTGAAGATCTCACAACGATTACCGAGAAGATACTGTCGCCATAGCTTCAGTGCAAAGATAACCGCTGCAAGCTCGATGTCATGAACTGGGTAGTTCTCTTCATGAGGACGCACTTGACGGGAGGCATAAGCAATCACTCTGCGCTCTTGCATTAGGACACAACCTAATCCTTGACGTGAAGCGTCGCAATAGATGACAAAGTCCTTGCGAGAATCAGGGGGAGCAAGCACTGGGGCAGAAGTCAGTTTGTCTTTGAGTGTCTGGAAACTTTCCTGACATTTGTCTGTCCAATCGAACTTAACGCCTTTGTGGAGCAGATTAGTCAGTGGCTTGGCGATCTTGGAGAAGTTCTCGACAAAGCGGCGACAATAGCTGGCTAGGCCGAGAAAGCTTCTGACTTGCTTGACAGTCTTCGGAGGGGTCCAGTCAAGAATAGCCTGAACTCGCTCTGGGTTGACGGCAATACCATCCTTGGAGATGACATGACCAAGGTAGGTGACTTCGGGTAACCAGAATTCGCACTTGGAATACTTGGCATAAAGTTGATGCTCTCGAAGCTTCTCTAGAACAAGACGAAGATGTTCAGCATGTTCTTCTTTGTTCTTTGAATAAACCAGGATATCATCCAGATAGACTACGACGAACTTGTCGAGGTAATCCATGAATATGTAGTTCATCAGACGAGAGAATGTAGCTGGGGCATTGGTTAAGCCGAAAGACAGTGTACTCGTAAGAACCATAACGAGTCACGAATGCGGTCTTTGGAATATCCTCTTCACGAACACGGATCTGGTGGTAACCCAACCTCAAGTCGAGTTTAGAGAATATCGATGAACCAGCAAGTTGATCATACAGATCATTGATCCGAGGAAGGGGATATTTGTTCTGAATTGTAGCTTGGTTGATAGGACGGTAGTCTTGGACCAAACAGTTTGTTCCGTCCTTCTTCTTCACAAAGAGAGAAGGTGCTCCCCAAGCAGAGGAACTTGGACGAATGAAACCCTTGCGAAGAGATTTGTCGATTTCCTCCTTCAGTTCAAGGAGTTCATGAGGTGGCATCTTGTAGGGTCGTTTGGCAATAGGAACGGTGCCTGGTTTCAAGTCGATGACGAACTCGACGGCCCGGGCAGGGGGTATTCCTGGAAGTTCTTCTGGAAATACGTCTTGGAAGTTGCGAACGACTGGAATCTTTTCAATTCCCTCAAGAGGTGCTGCGTTCAACGCATTCAAAGCATAAAGTCGTGCTTCAGCGTTTTGAACAAGCTGAGCATGGTAGGTTATAATCTCATCTGAAGGATGTAGGAGGTGAACGACCTTGGTAGCACAAACGATAGAGGCAATATGCGCTTTCAACCATTCCATTCCCAGAATGAGGTCAATATTGGAAGACTCCAGAATAATGGGAGAAACATGAAATTCCAACCCTTCAATTTCAACGGGGACGTCGCGACCAATCATGGTAGTTCGACACTGACCCGCAGGGGTGCGTACCACTATCGGAGTGTTCATGGGCTCGCATCGAATGTCGTGTGCGTATGCAAAATTTTCTGACATAAATGAGTGCGAGGCTCCTGAATCGAATAAAACAGAAGCCGGTACTGAATTAACGAGAAGAGTACCCATCACAGTGGCAGGCTGATCTTGAGCTTCATTCAGATCAACATGATTAGCCTGACCACGACCATAAGGTCTGGCATTGTTGTTATGGGGTTGATTGTTACGACCAGTTGAAGGCAGAGCCAGCTGATCCTGATTCTGAGGGCATTTCCTGGAGCGGTGACCTGGAAGGCCACACTTGAAGCATAGACCATCATTGGGATTGGGAGCAGAAGCTTGGGGGGGTACAGCCCGAAGGGGCTTCCTCTGCGGTGGGGGAGGCAGACGAGGTGCAGCATAGGACTGTCTTGGTGTGGGTGCAGTTGGACGATACATGCTGTGGGGAATCCATATCCGACGCTTCTGCGCTGACGGGCCCGAAGATGAGCCAGCGTCGCGACTACGCCTAAGGGATCCCTGGTGTTCCTGAAGACCAGTCTCAACCTGAATAGCCTTGTTCACCAAGGTGGCGAAGTCGGCAAAGTCATGAACGAGCAATGCTAGCTTGATATCAGGGTGAAGTCCATCACGAAACTTCTCTTGCTTACGAGCATCAGTTGCAATGTCTTCTTCAGCATAACGTGACAAGTCCAGAAATTCCCATTGATAAGCATCTACAGTTTTGTTGCCTTGGGTGAGGTTGCGGAACTCTCGCTTCTTCCTGTCCATGGTTCCCTGAGGAATGAAACGGGCACGGAAGGCAGCTTGGAAATCCGGCCAAGTAATGACCGTTCCAGCAGGTAGGGTACGCCTGTGGCTGTCCCACCATTGAGCAGCAAGACCCTTCAGAAAGAAAGATGCGAAGGTGACATAGCTGGCAGGGGCAACACTAGCAGACTCCATTTCATATGTGATGTCGCGGAGCCAGTCATCAGCATCAAGGGGTTGAGTTGAGCTGCGGTAGATAGTTGGGTTGAGGCGCATGAAGTCCTGCAGAGTTACTGGGGTTGGCTATTGATTCATGTTCGGACGAGGAAATTGAGCCATCATTCCTTCCATGAACTGGCGAGTCAACTCAAACTGTTGCATCATTCCAGTAAAGAATTCAGGCGGTGGTGGATCGTTGGCACCACGGCCACGTCCAGCGGGTCTAACCATCCTGCTAACATGTAACAGGGGTAGTTCGGCATTGAGCATTTGCAAAGACAAGGATCATTCATGATGAAACAAGCACAATGAAAGAGGTACGATGGATACCACTTAGTAGTCAACACGACAGGGTGTACACTACTCAAAATGCTATTCTAAGGAATAACTATGGCTTTATCCAACTTCGGGGTGAATGTGGTCACGGGATCCTAATGTTAGTAAATTCGTTTAACCCGAGTAGAAGAGAGTTCAGAGTCCCAGAGTATAGACGAGGAGTAAAAGATCCTAATACCACCCAAATGGCGACGTGGGCCCGTAAGCCACACAGCCAATGTTAGTAAAAGTTTTTCAGTGACTAGACTCAACTTCGGCCAAGGGGTTGGAAAGGGGC
>NW_021282058.1:0-639 GCF_002162155.2 Triticum dicoccoides
CGGGGATCTCTTCCCCCAGGCACGATGCGTGCGTGCAGCGCGAGGTGGAGGGGAACGAGGGGAGCGAGCGGGGTGGGGCGAGTGGGGGTCTCGTCCCCGATCCAGATTGGATCGGGAGGAGGGGAACGGCATGGGGGGGGAGTGCGGGTGGTTGGGTTAGGGTTTCCTAGGGTGGGGGGATATGGGAGGCCGGTTGGGCCAGGGAGGAGTTGGGCCGAATGGCCCAGTTGGCCTGGGGCTTTCCATTTTTTTAAACCTTATTTTCTTTTATAGTTTCTGTTTATTTGTTTTCTTTTATTTCTCATTTTAGTAAAATACTACAGTGGCAAGAAAATAGAGGTTGCAAGCTAAGCCACAGCCACAAACCACTTAGCACCGAAGCAAAATAGTTTTGAAATTGTTTAACATTTTGAAAGCATTTAAATAATTATTATTGTTACTATTTTATTCATTTTAGTGTGTTTAAACATTTTATAAAGGTGTGCTTTCTCCACCATAATTACCTATGCAATATTTGGTTCACTCCGAACATTTTAGTTTTAATATTCGAAAACTTTTATTCTTTGGTTGATTTTGAATTTGAATTTGAATCAGTTATGAACTAACACGAGATTAGGAACAGTAATCGAGGTGACGTGG
>NW_021282059.1:0-1266 GCF_002162155.2 Triticum dicoccoides
AAGAAAATAAATAATGCAGAAAACAAAACAAAAAAACTGGAAAAAAATAGCAACAATAAGTATTTTGCTGTAAGTAGAAACAAAATAAAACAAATAAAGCAACAAAGAAAAAACAAAAAAAAAGTGATTTCAAATTTGAAAACTAATGGCACTAACAGAAAGTTCATAATTTTTCTAAAACTAAAAGCAAAAAAAAATTAAAAAATAAAGCAAAAAACAAAAGAAAATAAATAATGCAGAAAACAAAACAAAAATCTAGAAAAATAGCAACAATAAGTATTTTGTTGTAAGTAGAAACAAAATGAAATAAATAAAGCAACAAAGAAAAAATGCCACCTATTGGGCCCCCACGGCCTGAATACGACTAGAAACCCTACCATGGGCCAGGATTCAGGCCCGCAGGAGGCCAAGTAGGCCCACAGACACACAGCACAGGGTTAGGCCCGAAAGCCTGCATTTGAGAGGAGCTCGAGAGGGAAGGCGCAGTAGCGTTTATAAACCACTCTCGAGCTCTCTCAGCTAGCGAGGTGGGACTAAAGTTTTGACGCGGGGCAGCACAAGGCCTTTGGTCCCGGTTGGTGCCAGCAACCGGGACTAAAGAGGGCATTGGTCACGGTTCGTGGCACTGACCGTGACCAATGCCCCCCTTTAAAAGAGGCCTTTGGTCCCGGTTGGTGGCACCAACCGGGACTAAAGGGGGCATTGGTCACGGTTTGTGCCACGAACCGTGACCAATGCCTTTGGTATATAACCAGAACTTGTGAAATTTTCAGATTTCCTTCGCCAGTTGCCCCAGGATTCAGGCCTGCAGGAGGCCCAGTAGGCCCACAGGCATAGCAGTGACAATTAGGCCCGTAAGCCTTCAATGGAGAGGAGCTCGAGAGGGATGCGGCAGTGGGTCTTATAAACCACTGCGCACCCCTCTCAACTAGTGAGGTGGGACTAAACTTTCGACGCAGCAGCCGCACAAGGCCTTTGGTCCCGGTTGGTGGCACCAACCGGGACTAAAGGGGGTCATTGGTCACGGTTCGTGGCACAAACCGTCAATGCCCGGCCTTTGGTCTCGGTTGGTGGCACCAACCGGGACTAAAGGGGGCCATTGCTCACGGTTTGTGCCACGAACCGTGACCAATGCTCCGTCTATATAAGCCACACTTGTGAAAATTTTGGTTCAGTTTCTTCGATCCCGCCCCGACGACGCCGCCAGGCTACCCGTGCTCGCCGTCGCCGCCCCGAGGTCGCCGTCGCCGTCACCGCCCGCTCCTC
>NW_021282060.1:0-1094 GCF_002162155.2 Triticum dicoccoides
CCCCCCTCCCCTGTCGTCTTCCTCCTTGCCAGGAGGACGGACACCGCGACACCGCCGCGCGCGCCACCTCCACCCTGCTCGGCCACCTCCTGCTTCCTCCCTGGCCTCCCCAGCGACGCCCCGGACGACGCCACGCGCCTCCCCGACCCCCTCTCACTTCTCCCTCGCTCTCTGGATCTCCCTCCCCTCTCTGCTCCCTTCCCGAGCGGAGCCCATCGCCGCCGACGCCGTTTACCGGGGCCACAGCCACCCCCTCGCTCCCACTATGCGTCCCTGAGCTCCGCCCTGACCCCGTGGAGCTACACACGCGACGCACGCGACCAGAGGAGGCCGCAGTCGACCGGAGCACCGTCGTCTTCATCTCCGGTGCCCGGAGATCGCCGTCGTCAATTCGCCGTTGCAGAGGCTTCCCCGAGCCCACCGAGCTTCTCTCCCGACCCCTCGTGAGCCCCTGTCCATTTCCCCTCTCTCCCCGTGCCCGTCCGTGCCTTCTAACCGCCCCGACTGTCGGAGCCGACCGTTCCTCGCCGCCGGCGATGACGCAGACGGGGCTAGAGCCACCGTAGCTAACCCCCGAGCACGACAACGTGCTCAGCACCCTTCCAGGAGCCGAGCGCGCCCACCCGTGCGACCTGCCATGCCCTCTAGCGCCAACCCCGACCTCGCCGTGCTCCGGTCGCCGCCGCGGGCCCCGTTCCGGTGAGCTCGGGCCACCTCAGCCCCTCCCGTTTGCATAGATGGATGCGGGCGACTCCCAGCTACGCGTAGAGCCCCTCAGTCGCCGATTTGGTCGTCGAAGGAGCGTTTCCGACGCCCTCCGCCGTTGCTGGCGTCGCCGGCGACAAGCCGCGGGTCAACTCCGGCGGGTTTGACCCGGGGTTTGACCCCCTGACATGTGGGCCCAAGCGCCTGCTTAGTTAGTGCTAGGTTAGTTAGTATTAATTAATTTAGTTAATTAGGTGAGCCACTGACATGCGGGCCCCGCCCGGCTAACTAAGTTAGTTAGGGCTAACTAACTTGGTTAGTTGACTGGGTCACTGACCAGTGGACCCCACTGGTCAGGTTTGACCTGGTCGACGCCTTTGACTTGCTGA
>NW_021282061.1:0-1356 GCF_002162155.2 Triticum dicoccoides
GAAACCCATAGCAGCCACGTAAAACATGCAACAACAATTAGAGGACGTCTAACTTGTTTTTGCAGGGTATGCTATGTGATGTGATATGGCCAAGAAGAATGTGATGAATGATATGTGATGTATGAGATTGATCATGTTCTTGTAATAGGATTCACGACTTGCATGTCGATGAGTATGACAACCGGCAGGAGCCATAGGAGTTGTCTTTATTTATTGTATGACCTGCGTGTCATTGAAGAACGCCATGTAAACTACTTTACTTTATTGCTAAACGCGTTAGTCATAGAAGTAGAAGTAGTCGTTGGCGTGACAACTTCATGAAGACACGATGATGGAGATCATGATGATGGAGATCATGGTGTCGTGCCGGTGACGATGATGATCATGGAGCCCCGAAGATGAAGATCAAAAGGAGCAAAATGATATTGGCCATATCATGTCACTATTTGATTGCATGTTATGTTTATCATGTTTATGCATCTTGTTTAGTTAGGACGCCGGTAGTAAATAAGATGATCCCTTACAAAATTTCAAGAAGTGTTCTCCCCTAACTGTGCACCGTTGCTACAGTTCGTCGCTTCTAAGCACCACGTGATGATCGGGTGTGATGGATTCTTACGTTCACATACAACGGGTGTAAGACAGTTTTACACAGCGAAAACACTTAGGGTTAACTTGACGAGCCTAGCATGTGCAGACATGGCCTCGGAACACGGAGACCGAAAGGTCGAGCATGAGTCGTATAGTAGATACGATCAACATGAAGATGTTCACCGATGATGACTAGTCCGTCTCACGTGATGATCAGACACGGCCTAGTTGACTCGGATCATGTAATCACTTAGATGACCAGAGGGATGTCTATCTGAGTGGGAGTTCATAAGATGAACTTAATTATCCTGAACATAGTCAAAAGACCTTTGCAAATTATGTCGTAAGCTCGCGCTTTAGTTCCACTGTTTTAGATATGTTCCTAGAGAAAATATAGTTGAAAGTTGATAGTAGCAATTATGCGGACAGTAGAAAGCTTATGTCCTTAATGCACTGCTCAGTGTGCTGAACCCCAAACGTCGTTTGTGGATGTTGTGAACATCGGACATACACGTCTTGATAACTACGTGATAGTTCAGTTAAACGGTTTAGAGTTGAGGCACGAAAGACGTTTTCGAAACATCGCGAAACATATGAGATGCTTCGAGGGCTGAAATTGGGATTTCAGGCTCGTGCCCATGTCAAGAGGTATAAGACCTCCGACGATTTTCTTAGCCTGCAAACTAAGGGAGAAAAGCTCAATCGTTGAGCTTGTGCTCAGATTGTCTGAGCACAACAATCACTTGAATCGAGTGGGAGTTGATC
>NW_021282062.1:0-1661 GCF_002162155.2 Triticum dicoccoides
ATTCCCTTATATAACTAAAGAATTTCTAGACTCAACTTCGACCAGTTTGGCTTGGTAATCCTACAGGCAGTCAAGCTCTGATACCAACGCTGTCAGGACCCCGACTCAATGCCACATCAATCTAGCATGTAACACCTCATATCACTTTGCGGCCTCACGCACGGTATTCCCACGGGTGTCGCCTTACCTTTGCCCGGGACCGTTTGCGCCTTTTGGCACACGTATATGACAGTGTCGCTAGCATCCATATGATAAGGAGCCCGGGCTGACATGGCTAGTCGTAAACCCAAAGTGGCACAGACTTACAGGGACAGGCATCCATGACCCAGCATCGAACGTGTCGGTCATCAGCGAGTGAATCCAGGCTGTAGCACTGGGCTAGCAGGACTCCGGTGAACCGGGCTGTAGCGGGCTAACAGGACTCCGATATTCATCACGTGACATTTCCCCGAAGGAACAGACACAGGAACGAAGAAGGACACATGCCGGCCAGCCTAAGTGTTCCGGAGCAGTAGCAAGCTACCATGGCTCGGTGGAAACACTAGGAGACATTTCCCGGTAAGAGAGGCTACTAAAGATAAACAACTAGATGGTCAGATCCCACACATACCAAGCATTTCAATAGCATACACACAATATGCCCGATATGTGCAAATACAACATGGCATCACAACATGACTCTACGACTCAAGTAATTTATTCAATAGGCTCCGAGGAGCGAGATATTACAAACATGGGTCTCATGACCCAACAATCAGAGCATACAAGTCAAAGCACAAGCGGAAGCTATCATGTCTGGGTACAGACATCTATAACTGAAAAAGGCTGAGAAGCCTGACTATCTACCAGATCCTGCCGGGGCACAAGACCGTAGCTGAGGTAACAAGCTAAACGTCGAAGTCCACGTGGAACTACTAGTGAGACCGAAGTCTCTCTGCAAAAACATAAAATAGGCAAACGTGAGTACAAATGTACCCAGCAAGACTTACATCAGAACTAACTACATATGCATCATTATCAACAAGGGGATGGTGGGGTTTAACTGCAGCAGGCCAGCTTTGACTCGGTGGCTATCCTAAACTACGACTGCAAGCAACTCTTTTGAGGTGGCGCACTCGAGTCCACATATTCACCATATCAATACACCACTATGGATCCGCTCCCGTCTCCCTACGAGAACGCCATCCATAGCACTCACGCTTATCTTGCGTATTTTAGAGTATCCACTTTCACTTGTCTATGAACTGATATAAGCAACCCAGAAGTCCTTTACCGCGGACACGGCTGTTCGAATAGATGATGTTAACCCTGCAGGGGTGTACTTCTTCATACATGTTTCCACCACTTAGCGTCTGCACACGACATGTGCTCGGCAGACTTCAAGCGAAAGCCGACGTGGGTGTAGACCACGACCTACCTAAACACTCAAGTCTCTAGTCCAGGTTTATCGCCTATTCGGGTTCCATCCATGAGGAGATCCGGCCGGAGTTTCGCTCACAGCCCCAAACGATGTGAACAGGGTTCCCGAGATACCAAACGGGCATCCGGTACACCGTGCCACGTACCTACCGCATCACAGCCCACCCCTATGGTCAGCGCTGTCCACGGCCTCCAGTAAGCTACAAACACCAGAAACTACTTGCAACTCCTGGACAGAGGAC
>NW_021282063.1:0-1344 GCF_002162155.2 Triticum dicoccoides
TACGACGCTCCGGTGGCATTGCTACCCCACAGGGCCCCCGTCCCGGCTAACCCTGTAGCGTTTGACCACGAGATCTAGCCCTTTGACTTTGCACGGACGGGCTTTGACCAGTGGACCTCTCCACCCGGTTGTGTTAGGTCGGCCCAGAGGAACACTTTGGAGAAACATCCGGGCCAAAACCACAGCTACATCCACTCCGTGTAGACCCGACTCGTCCGTTTCCCCCCTCCAGGTGCCGGCGGCAGCGGCGTCCGTGAGGGGGGGGGCACACGCCGGAGACGCGTGCTGGGCGTTTGCAACCGCCTCAACACTTCTAGATTTGTGAGAGGCCGCCTACGCAAGATTTGACGGTATGCTAGCCCCCGGAGGCCGCCGGCCACAGTCGTAGACGTGCGAAGAGCAATCCGCGTAGAGGGAAGTGTTCAGATACTTCTCCATCACAAAAAATTATGAAAAATTACCATCAGTCCTATAGCACATGTGCCCACGTTGTGTAAAAAACTCATGATTTTATCGCGCTCCAAGTATTTAATAATATTCACGCTGCATCGTTACCGCAGAACGTCTACTACCATTTCATTGCCGTCCGTGAGGGGGGGCCACAACCCGGAGACGCGTGTCGCCTCTTCGGACATGCCACAACACCACCCCGCATGTATGAGGGCCCGGTACGACGCTCCGGTGGCATTGCTACCCCCCCAGGGCCCCCGTCCCGGCTAACCCTGTAGCGTTTGACCACGGGATCTAGCCCTTTGACTTTGCACGGACGGGCTTTGACCAGTGGACCTCTCCACCCGGTTGTGTTAGGTCGGCCCAGAGGAACACTTTGGAGCAACATCCGGGCCAAACCCACAGCTACATCCACTCCGTGTAGACCCGACGTGTCCGTTTCCCCCCTCCAGGTGCCGGCGGCGGCGGCGGCTGTGAGGGGGGTGGCACACCCCGGAGACGCGTGCTGGGCGTTTGCAACCGCCTCAACACTTCTAGATTTGTGAGAGGCCGCCTACGCAAGATTTGACGGTATGCTAGCCCCCGGAGGCCGCCGGCCACAGTCGTAGACGTGCGAAGAGCAATCCGCGTAGAGGGAAGTGTTCAGATACTTCTCCATCACAAAAAATTATGAAAAATTACCATCAATCCTATAGCACATGTGCCCACGTTGTGTAAAAAACTCATGATGTTATCGCGCTCCAAGTATTTAATAATATTCACGCTGCATCGTTACCGCAGGACGTCTACTACCGTTTCATTGCCGTCCGTGAGGGGGGGCCACAACCCGGAGACGCGTGCCGCCTCTTCGGACACGCCACAACACCACCCCGCATGTATGAGGGCCCGGTACGA
>NW_021282064.1:0-1032 GCF_002162155.2 Triticum dicoccoides
CAACGGAACAACAGCACGAGCCATCTATCTACAAACAACATAAACAAGCAAGATACTCTCAGGGACTAAGTTCATGATAAATTTTAAGTTCAATTAATCATATTACTAAAGAACTCCCACTTAGATAGACATCCCTCTAATCCTCTAAGTGATCACGTGATCCAAATCAACTAAACCATGTCCGATCATCACGTGAGATGGAGTAGTTTCATCGGTGAACATCATTATGTTGATCATATCTACTATATGATTCACGCTCGACCTTTCGGTCTCCGTGTTCCGAGGCCATATCTGTATATGCTAGGCTCGTCAAGTTTAACCTGAGTATTCTGCGTGCGCAACTGTTTTGCACCCGTTGTATTTGAACGTAGAGCCTATCACACCCGATCATCACGTGGTGTCTCAGCACGAAGAACTTTCGCAATGGTGCATACTCAGGGAGAACACTTCTTGATAATTAGTGAGAGATCATCTTATAATGCTACCGTCAATCAAAGCAAGATAAGATGCATAAAAAGATAAACATCACATGCAATCAATATAAGTGATATGATATGGTCATCATCATCTTGTGCTTGTGATCTCCATCTCCGAAGCACCGTCATGATCACCATCGTCACCGGCGCGACACCTTGATCTCCATCGTAGCATCGTTGTCGTCTTGCCAATCTTATGCTTTCACGACTATTACTACCGTTTAGTAATAAAGTAAAACATTACATCGCGATTGCATTGCATACAATAAAGCGACAACCATATGGCTCCTGCCAGTTGCCGATAACTTGGTTACAAAACATGATCATCTCATACAATAAAATTCAGCATCATGCCTTGACCATATCACATCACAACATGCCCTGCAAAAACAAGTTAGACGTCCTCTACTTTGTTGTTGCATGTTTTACGTGGCTGCTACGGGCTTAAGTAAGAACCAATCTCACCTACGCATCAAAACCACAACGATAGTTTGTCAAATAGACTCCGTTTTAACCTTCGCAAGGACCGGGCATAGCCATACTTGGTTCAACTAAA
>NW_021282065.1:0-908 GCF_002162155.2 Triticum dicoccoides
CTTGGGTTGATTAACTATGGAAATCGCTTCGGGACCCCAAAACGGTGAGTAATAGTCCATGAAACGGGCCAGATTGGCCAAAACTGCCACTGTTGATGACCGAGACGTAAACGCATCCCAGGGTTTGTTAATCATGGAAATCACTCTCCGACCCCAAAACAGTGAGTAATAGTCCATGAAACGGACCAGAATCGGCCAAAGCTGCCAGTGTTGATGACCGACACGTAGACGCGTCTCAGGGTTTGTTAATCGTGGTAATAACTCCGGGTACCCAAAACAGTGAGTAATAGTCCATGAAACGGGCAAGAATCGGCCAAAACTGCCAGTGTTGATGACCAACACGTAATAGCATCCCATGGTTTGTTAATCATGGAAATCACTCTGGGACCGCAAAACAGTGAGTAATAGTCCATGAAACGGGCCAGAATCGGCGAAAACTAGCAGTAATGATGAACGACACGTAAACGCATCCCAGGGTTTGTTAATCGTGGAAATCACTCCGGGACCCAAAAAAAGTGAGTAATAGTCCGTGAAACGGACCAGAATAGGCCAAAACTGCCACTGTTGATGACCGAGATGTAAACGCATCCCAGGGTTTGTTAATCGTGGAAATCACTCTCCGACCCCAAAACAGTGAGTAATAGTCCATGAAACGGACCAGAATCGGCCAAAACTGCCAGTGTTGATGACCGACAAGTAGACATGTCTCAGGGTTTGTTAATCATGGTAATAACTCCGGGTCCCCAAAACAGTGAGTTATAGTCCATGAAACGGGCAAGAATCGGCAAAAACTGTCAGTGTTGATGACCGACACGTAATAGCATCCTAGGGTTTGTTAATCATGGAAATCACTGTGGGACCACAAAACAGTGAGTAATAGTCCATGACACGGGCCAAAATCGGCCAAA
>NW_021282065.1:8740-9623 GCF_002162155.2 Triticum dicoccoides
CCAGTGTTGGTGACCGACACGTAGACGCATCCCAGGGTTTGTTAATCGTGGTAATCACTCCTGGACCCCAAAACAGTGAGTAATAGTCCATGAAACGGGCTAGAATCGGCCAAAACTGCCAGTGTTGATGACCGACATGTAAGCGCACCCTTGGGTTGATTAACTATGGAAATCGCTTCGGGACCCCAAAACGGTGAGTAATAGTCCATGAAACGGGCCAGAATAGGCCAAAACTGCCACTGTTGATGACCGAGACGTAAACGCATCCCAGGGTTTGTTAATCATGGAAATCACTCTGCGACCCCAAAACAGTGAGTAATGTCCATGAAACGGGCCAGAATCGGCGAAAGCTGCCAGTGTTGATGACCGACACGTAGACGCGTCTCATGGTTTGTTAATCGTGGTAATAACTTTGGGTCCCCAAAACAGTGAGTAATAGTCCATGAAACGGGCAAGAATCGGCCAAAACTGCCAGTGTTGATGACCGACACGTAATAGCATCGCATCATTTGTTAATCATGGAAATCACTCTGGGACCCCAAAACAGTGAGTAATAGTCCATGAAACGGGCCAGAATCGGCCAAAACTGCGAGTGTTGATGACCAACACGTAAACGCATCACAGGGTTTGTTAATCGTGGACATCACTCTGGGACCCCAAAACAGTGAGTAATAGTCCATGACACGGGCCAAAATCGGCCAAAACTGCCAGTGTTGATGACCGACACGTAGACGCGTCTCAGGGTTTCTTAATCATGGTAATAACTCCGGGTCCCCAAAACAGTGAGTAATAGTCCATGAAACGGGCCAGAATCGGCGAAAACTAGCAGTATTGATGACCGACACGTAAACGCATCCCAGGGTTTGTTAATCGTGGAAATCAC
>NW_021282066.1:0-1277 GCF_002162155.2 Triticum dicoccoides
AATGGAAAACCTGGATTAAGCTACTTGAACATTGAGCATCAAGATCTATAAGGATAGATCAAAACGCTTAATAGTACTTTCAAATGAGCACATGCCTTGACGTGATCTTGAAGGTGTTCAAGATGGATCAGTCAAAGAAGGAGTTCTTGCCTGAGTTGTAAGGTATGAAGTTAAGACTTAAAGCTCGACCATGGCAGAATAGAGAGAAAGGAACGAAGGTCGTCCCCTATGCTTAAGACATAGGCTCTACAGTATGCTATGTTGTGTACCGCACCTGAAGTGTGCTTTACCATGAGTCAGTCAAGGGGTACAAGAGTGATCCAAGAATGGATCACAGGACAGCGGTCAAAGTTATCCTTAGTAACTAGTGGACTAAGGAATTTTCTCAATTATGGAGGTGGTAAAAGAGTTCGTCGTAAAGGGTTACGTCGATGTAAGCTTAACACCTATCCGGATAGCTCTGAGTAGAGATACCGGATACGTATAATGGAGCAACAATTTAGAATAGCTCCAAGTAGAACAGTTATTTGGAATAGCTCCAAATAGAACGTGGTAGCTGCATCTAGGAGATGACATAGAGATTTGTAAAGCACACACGGATCTGAAAGGTTCAGACCCGTTGACTATAACCTCTCTCACAAGCATAACATGATCAAACCCAGAACTCATCGAGTGTTAATCACATGGTAAATGTGAACTAGATTATTGACTCTAGTAAACTCTTTGGGTGTTAGTCACATGGGGATGTGACCTTGAGTGTTAATCACATATCGATGTGAACTAGATTATTGACTCTAGTGCAAGTGGGAGACTGTTGGAAATATGCCCTAGAGGCAATAATAAATTGATTATTATTATATTTCCTTATAATCATTTATTATCCATGCTAGAATTGTATTGATAGGAAACTCAGATACATGTGTGGATACATAGACAACACCATGTCCCTAGTAAGCCTCTAGTTGACTAGCTCGTTAATCAATAGATGGTTACGGTTTCCTGACCATGGACATTGGATGTCGTTGATAACGGGATCACATCATTAGGAGAATGATGTGATGGACAAGACCCAATCCTAAGCCTAGCACAAGATCATGTAGTTCGTATGCTAAAGCTTTTCTAATGTCAAGTATCATTTCCTTAGACCATGAGATTGTGCAACTCCCGGATACCGTAGGAGTGCTTTGGGTGTGCCAAATGTCACAACGTAACTGGGTGGCTATAAAGGTACACTACGGGTATCTCTGAAAGTGTCTGTTGGGTTGGCACGAATCGAG
>NW_021282067.1:0-1128 GCF_002162155.2 Triticum dicoccoides
TAATCCTACAGGCAGTCAAGCTCTGATACCAACGCTGTCAGGACCCCGACTCGATGTCACATTGATCTAGCCGGTAACACCTCATATCACTTTGCGGCCTCACGCACGGTATCCCCACGGGTGTCGCCTTACCTTTGCCCGGGACCGTTTGCGCCTTTTGGCTCACGTATATGATAGTGTCGCTAGCATCCATATGATAAGGAGCCCGGGCTGACATGACTAGTCGTAAACCCAAAGTGGCACAGACTTACAGGGACAGGCATCCATGACCCAGCTTCGAACGTGTCGGTCATCAGCAAGTGGGTCCGGGCTGTAGCACTGGGCTAGCAGGGCTCCGGTAAACCGGGCTGTAGCGGGCTAACAGGACTCCGGTACTCAAAGCGTGACATTTCCCCGAAAGGACAGACACAGGAACGAAGAAGGACACATGCCGGCCAGCCTAAGTGTTCCAGAGCAGTAGCAAGCTACCATGGCTCAGCGGTAACACTAGGAGACATTTCCCGGTAAGAGAGGCTACTAAAGATAAACAACTAGATAGTCAGATCCCACACATACCAAGCATTTCAATCATACACACAATATGCTCGATATGTGCAAATACAACGAAGCATCACAACATGACTCTACGACACAAGTACTTTATTCAATAGGCTCCGTGGAGCGAGATATTACAAACATGGGTCTCATGACCCAACAATCAGAGCATACAAGTCAAAGCACAAGCGGAAGCTATCATGTCTGAGTACAGACATCTATAAATGAAAAAGGCTGAGAAGCCTGACTATCTATCAGATCCTGCCGAGGGCACAAGATCGTAGCTGAGGTAACAAGCTAAACGTCGAAGTCCACGTGGAACTACTAGTGAGACTGAAGTCTCTCTGCAAAAACATAAAATAGGCAAACGTGAGTACAAATGTACCCAGCAAGACTTACATCAGAACTAACTACATATGCATCATTATCAACAAGGGGATGGTGGGGTTTAACTGCAGCAAGCCAGCTTTGACTCGGTGGCTATCCTGAACTACGACTGCAATGTAACTCCTTTGAGGTGGCGCACACGAGTCCACATATTCACCATATCAATACACCACTATGGATCCGCTCCCGTCTCCCTACGAGAACGCC
>NW_021282068.1:0-1889 GCF_002162155.2 Triticum dicoccoides
TGAAGATGCCCGGTCCCAAAGGTGTGATCACTGTCACCGGTGATAGGAAAAAGGCAGAGGAGTGCTTTCAGAAGGGCTCCAAGATTGCCGATTCCCAAGTGACAGCGGTCGAGTTCGAAGAATACAAGCAAAACGCAGATCCGAGTGACTTGCTGCGATCCAAGAAGCCCGCCACAGAGTCTGCATTCCAGTCGTCCGGTGAGACGAAGCCTGTTCACATTCACCCGACCGACCCCGAAGCAGCTCCAACCCGCATCTCCACAACACTCGACCCAAAATAGGAAGAAGCGCTCATCCAGTTCCTCCGTGAGAACTGGGACATTTTTGCATGGAAGCCCGCTGACATGCCAGGTGTTCCCAGGGGACTGGCTGAGCATCGCCTAAGAGTCGACTCGTCTGCAAAACCAGTCAAAGAGCATCTTCGGCGGTCCGCCGTCCAGAAGAGAAAGGCCATCGGTGAAGAAGTGGCTCGACTGTTGGCGGCAGAATTTATCCGAGAGATATACCACTCCGAGTGGCTCGCTAATGTCGTCATGGTTCCTAAGAAGGACAAGTCGCTCCGAATGTGCATTGATTTCAAGCACATCAACCGGGCCTGCCCGAAAGATCACTTTCCTCTCCCTCGCATAGATCAAATTGTTGACTCGACCGCGGGATGCGAGAGGTTGTCTTTTTTAGATGCTTACTCCGGGTACCACCAGATCCGTCTGTACGGGCCCGATGAGGTAAAAACAGCTTTCATCACTCCATTCGGGTGCTTCTGCTATATCACCATGCCATTCGGCCTCAAAAATGCCGGAGCCACATTTATGCGAATGATTCAGAAGTGTCTACTCACTCAAATCAGTCGGAATGTGGAAGCTTATATGGATGATATTGTTGTCAAGTCACGAAAAGGTTCCGACCTGCTCGCTGACCTCGCCGAAACATTTGCCAACCTCAGAAGGTATGATATCAAGCTCAATCCATCAAAGTGCACATTTGGAGTTCCTGGTGGCAAGTTACTCGGTTTTCTCGTTTCCGAACGGGGAATCGACGCTAACCCAGAGAAGATTGGCACTATTCTCCGAATGAAACGCCCTGTGCGAGTGCACGATGTCCAGAAGCTTACTGGACGCTTGGCCGCATTAAGTCGATTCATCTCACGACTCGGTGAAAAGGCACTGCCTCTTTACCGACTGATGAAGAAGGCTGACAAGTTCGAGTGGACTCCAGAAGCTGATGCAGCGTTTGCCGAGCTAAAAGCTCTGCTCTCCACCCAGCCGGTGCTTGCTGCTCCAATCAGCAAAGAGCCTCTGTTGCTCTACATCGCAGCCACAGGACAAGTCGTCAGTACTGTGCTAACGGTCGAGCGGGAAGAAGAAGGAAAAGCTCTCAAAGTTCAGCGTCCAGTGTATTATTTGTCTGAAGTCTTGACTCCATCCAAGCAGAGATATCCTCATTATCAGAAGCTTGTGTATGGAATATACATGACCACAAAGAAGGTTGCTCATTATTTCTCTGACCATTCCATCACAGTCGTCAGCGACGCTCCACTATCAGAGATTTTGCACAACAGAGATGCAACTGGTCGAGTGGCCAAATGGGCGATTGAACTTCTTCCCCTTGATATCAAGTTTGAGGCAAAGAAAGCCATTAAGTCCCAGGCAATAGCAGATTTCCTCGCCGAGTGGATTGAACAACAGCAGCCGACTGAAGTTCACTCGGAGCATTGGACCATGTTTTTTGATGGCTCTAAGATGTTGAATGGTTCCGGTGCTGGGGTTGTCCTGATTTCCCCCAGAGGAGATAAGCTCAGATATGTGCTCCAGATTCACTTTGATTCCTCCAACAATGAGGCAGAATATGAGGCCCTCCTATATGGGTTGCGCATGGCCATTTCACTCGGC
>NW_021282069.1:0-4761 GCF_002162155.2 Triticum dicoccoides
TCGTAGCTCGCGCTTTAGTTCTACTGTTTAGATATGTTCCTAGAGAAAAATTAGTTGAAAGTTGATAGTAGCAATTATGCGGACTAGGTCCGTAAACTGAGGATTGTCCTCATTGCTTCATAGAAGGCTTATGTCCTTAATGCACCGCTCAGTGTGCTGAACCTCGAACGTCGTCTGTGGATGTTGCGAACATCTGACACACACGTTTTGATGACTACATGATAGTTCGGTAATGTTAAATGGTTTAGAATTGAGGCACCGAAGACATTTTCGAAATGTCGTGGAACATATGAGATGTTTCGAGGGCTGAAATTGGGATTTCAGGCTTGTGCCCACGTCAAGAGGTATAAGACCTCCGGCGATTTTCTTAACCTGCAAACTAAGGGAGAAAAGCTCAATTGTTGAGCTTGTGCTCAGATTGTCTGAGTACAACAATCGCTTGAATCAAGTGGGAGTTGATCTTCCAGATGAAATAGTGATAGTTCTCCGAAGTCATTACCACCAAGCTGCTAGAGCTTCGTGATGAACTATAATATATCGGGGACATATATGATGATCCTTGAGATATTCGCGATGTTTGACACCACAAAAGTAGAAATCAAGAAGGAGCATCAATTGTTGATGGTTGGTGAAACCACTAGTTTCAAGAAGGGCAAGGGCAAGAAGGGATACTTCATGAAACGGCAATTCAGCTGCTGCTCTAGTGAAGAAACCCAAGGTTGAACCCAAACCCGAGACTAAGTGCTTCTGTAATAAGGGGAACAGCCACTGGAGCAGAATTACCCTAGATACTTGGTAGATGAGAAGGCTGGCAAGGTCGATAGAAGTATATTGGATATACATTGTGTTGATGTGTACTTTACTAGTACTCCTAGTAGCACCAGGGTATTAGATACCGGTTCAGTTGCTAAGTGTTAGTAACTCGAAATAAAAGCTACGGAATAAACGGAGACTAGCTAAAGGTGAGATGACGATATGTGTTGGAAGTGTTTCCAATGTTGATATGATCAAATATCGTACGCTCCCTCTACCATCGAGATTGGTATTAAAACCTAAATAATTGTTATTTGGTGTTTGCGTTGAGCATAGACATGATTGGATTACGTCTATCACAATACGGTTATTCATTTAAGGAGAATACTGGTTACTTTGTTTATTTGAATAATACCTTCAATGGTCTTGCACCTAAAATGAATGATTCATTGAATCTCGATCGTAGTGATACACATGTTCATGCCAAAAATAGTAATGATAGTACCACCTACTTGTGGCACTGCTACCTAAGTCATATCGGTATAAAACGCATGAAGAAGCTCCATGTTGATGGATCTTTGGGCTCACTCGTTTTTGAAAAGTTTGAGACATGCGAACCGTGTCTATTGGTGTATATGCATGAAGAAACTCCATGCAAATGGACCGTTTGGACTCACTTGATTTTGAATCACGTGAGACATGCAGATCATACCACATGGGCAAGATGACTGAAAGCCTCGTTTTCAGTAAAATGGAACCAGAAAGCAACTTGTTGGAAGTAATACATTTTGATGTGTGTAGTCCAATGAGTGCTGAGGCGTGTAGGGGATATCGTTATGTTCTTACTTCACGGATGATTTGAGTAGATGTTGAGTATATTTACTTGATGAATCACGAGTCTGAATTATTGAAAGGTTCAAGTAATTTCAGGGTGAAGTTGAAAGATCGTCGTGACAAGAGGATAAAAGATCTATGATATGATCATAGAGATGAATATCTTAATTACGAGTTTGGCACAGAATTAAGATATTGTGGAAATTGTTTCACAACTAACGCAGCCTGGAACACCATAGTGTGATGGTGTGTCCGAACATCATAACTGCACCCTATTGAATATGATGCATACCATGATGTCTCTTATCGAATTACCACGATAGTTCATGGGTTAGGCATTAGAGACAACCACATTCACCTTAAATAGGGCACCACGTAATTCCGATGAGATGACACCATATGAACTATGGTTTAGAGAAACCTAAGCTGTCATTTCTTAAAAGTTTGGGGCTGCGACGCTTATGTGAAAAAGTTTCAGGCTGATAAGCTCAAACCCAAAGCGGATAAATGCATCTTCATAGGACACCCAAAACAGTTGGGTATACCTCCTGTCTCAGATCCGAAAGCAATAAGGGATTGTTTCTAGAATCGGGTCCTTTCTCGAGGAAAAGTTTCTCTCGAAAGAATTGAGTGGGAGGATGGTGGAGACTTGATGAGGTTATTGAACAGTCTCTTCAACTAGTGTGTGGCAGGGCACAGGGAGTTGTTCCTGTGGCACCTACACCAATTGAAGTGGAAGCTTATGATAGTGATCATGAAACTTCAGATCAAGTCACTACCAAACCTCGTGGGATGACAAGGATGCGTACTACTTCAGAGTGGTACATAATCCTGTCTTGGAAGTCATGTTGCTAGACAACAATGAACCTACGAGCTATGGAGAAGCGATGGTGGGCCCGAATTCCGATAAATGGCTCGAGGCCATAAAATCCGAGAGAGGATCCATGTATGAAAACAAAGTGTAGACTTTGGCAGAACGGCTCGATGGTCGTAAGGCTGTTGAGTACAGATGGATTTTAAAAGGAAGACGGACAATGATGGTAAATGTCACCATTAAGAAAGCTCGACTTGTCGTTAAGATGTTTTCCGACAAGTTCAAGGAGTTGACTACGGTGAGACTTTCTCACTCGTAGCGATGCTAAGAGTCTGTTGGAATTATATTAGCGATTACTGCATTATTTATGAAATCTTGCGGATAGGATGTCAAAACATTGTTTCCTCGACGATTTTCTTGAGGAAAGATTGTATGTGATACAACCGGAAGGTTTTGTCAATCCTGAAAGATGCTAATAAGTATGCAAAGCTCCAGCAATCCTTCTGAGGACTGGAGTAAGCATCTCGGAGTTGGAATGTATGCTTTGATGAGATGATCAAAGATTTTGGTGTATACAAAGTTTATGAGAAACTTGTATTTCAAAGAAGTGAGTGGGAGCACTATAGAATTTCTGATGAGTATATGTTGTTAACATATTGTTGATCGGAAATGATGTAGAATTTCTGGAAAGCATGCAGAGTTATTTGAAAAGTGTTTTTCAATGGAAAGCCTGGATTAAGCTACTTGAACATTGAGCATCAAGATCTATAAGGATAGATCAAAACGTTTAATGGTACTTTCAAATGAGCACATACCTTGACATGATCTTGAAGGTGTTCAAGATGGATCAGTCAAAGAAGGAGTTCCTGCCTGAGTTGTAAGGTATGAAGTTAAGACTTAAAGCTCGACCACGGCAGAATAGAAAGGACGAAGGTCGTCCCCTATGCTTAAGACGTAGGCTCTACAGTATGCTATGCTGTGTACCGCACCTGAAGTGTGCCTTGCCATGAGTCAGTCAAGGGGTACAAGAGTGATCCAAGAATGGATCACAAGACAGCGGTCAAAGTTATCCTTAGTAACTAGTGGACTAAGGAATTTTCTCGATTATGGAGGTGGTAAAAGAGTTCGTCGTAAAGGGTTACGCCGATGCAAACTTTGACACTAATCCAGATTATTCTGAGTAGTGAACTGGATTCGTATAGTAGAACAGTTATTTGAAATGGCTCCAAATGTAGCGTAGTAGTTGCATCTACAAGATAACATAGATATTTGCGAAGTACATACAAATCTGAATGTTGTAGACCCGTTGACTAAAACCTCTCTCACAAGCAACATGATCAAACCCAGAACACATTGAGTGTTAATCACATAGTGATGTGAACTAGATTATTGACTCTAGTAAACTCTTTGGATGTTGGTCACATGGTGATGTGACCTGTGAGTGTTAATCACATGGCGATGTGAACTAGATTATTGACTCTAGTGCAAGTGGGAGACTGTTGGAAATATGCCCTAGAGGCAATAATAAATAAGTTATTATTATATTTCCTTGTTCATGATAATCGTTTATTATCCATGCTATAATTGTATTGATAGGAAACACAGGTACATGTGTGGATACATAGACAACACCATGTCCCTAGTAAGCCTCTAGTTGACTAGCTCGTTGATCAATAGATGGTCACGGTTTCCTGACCATGGACATTGGATGTCGTTGATAACGCGATCACATCATTAGGAGAATGATGTGATGGACAAGACCCAATCCTTAGCATAGCACAAGATCGTGTAGTTCGTATGCTAAAGCTTTTCTAATGTCAAGTATCATTTCCTTAGACCATGAGATTGTGCAACTCCCGGATACCGTAGGAGTGCTTTGGGTGTGCCAAACGTCACAAAGTAACTGGGTGGCTATAAAGGTATACTACATGTATCTCCGAAAGTGTCTGTTGGGTTGGCACGAATCGAGACTGGGATTTGTCACTCCGTGTAAGCGGAGAGGTATCTCTGGGCCCACTCGGTAGGACATCATCATAATGTGCACAATGTGATCAAGGAGTTGATCACGGGATGATGTCTTACGGAACGAGTGAAGAGACTTGCCGGTAACGAGATTGAACAAGGTATCGGGATACCGACGATCGAATCTCGGGCAAGTACAATACCGCTGGACAAAGGGAATTGTATACGGGATTGATTAAGTCCTTGACATCGTGGTTCATCCGATGAGATCATCGTGGAACATGTGGGAGCCAACATGGGTATCCAGATCCCGCTGTTGGTTATTGACCGGAGAACGTCTCGTTCATGTCTGCATGTCTCCCGAACCCGTAGGGTCTACACACTTAAGGTTCGATGAC